>NC_083648.1:7554564-7797064 GCF_963576545.1 Limanda limanda | reverse complement strand
GACGTCACCTCACTTCATGGTTTGGTTTCAGCAGAAGATTGATGCCGTCTCTTCTGCTCTGTGAGGACGAGTCGGCCGGCTGCTAATCTGTCCGTGCCAGATCCTCTTTTAACACAACAGCTCCGGCTCTAAACCCATGTTCAACATGTTGATGTTGCAGCTACAAAAGGGTTGACGGCCATCTGGCACACGTTGAATGCCGTTTCCAAACATGACCCACGCTGGCAAGCACAAGCAAGTCCAGACATCTGAAGTATGACGACGTTTTAACATCTTTAAACGTCTGTGGTTTGCTCGGTGCAAAAACAAATGTTCATGCGTGCACAGTGAATGTTTGAATGAGAAATCTTGCAAAAACGAATGCTGCACAATGAGGAGCGGTGCACGGGAGCAGCTTATCCCGTCAGGTTCCTGCAGTTATGACCAGCTTTGGCAGGTTATGAAAGTTGAGCAGCTCAATTGACTTTAGGCTTAACCTCGATCTGGCCTCTCGGGGGCTCCGCGAGATACAGTTTAATCTCTACGTATGATATGGGCTTAGTGAGGGGGGGGGGGATCATCACTTCAGGAAAATGCCCAGAGTGAGTATCATCAAGTTTCCCCTCCGGGCACTTGCCATTATAATTTCAGATAAAAAAAAGTTTAGAGCCAATTATTTACAGCGTTAAAGGTGCAGCACTGCAAAAAAAATAAATTAAACCTTAGAACTGATAAATAGGGAGAAGTATAATTAGGTGGAATTAGTGGCGCTCGAACCTTTGGGAACGGAGCGCCGAGGCAATCACACTCGTTAATGATGGAAACCACCATCTTGGATAAGTGTCACGAAAGGAAAATATTCCTCCCTGCAAAAATAAACATTGTGGCGAGAGATTCAAATCCTGTAAAAGAGATTAAAAGACTGTAAATCATTTCTTTTTCACGCCGTTTTTCCCCGACATCGTTGGCGTCATCGACCGCCATCGAACCTCTCGTGACGCGGCCGCTGACACGCCGAGCGCCGGCTGCTGATACCGATAATCTAACGTGTGCTTTCTGCCACTCGGGCGCTCGGAGGCTTCCCCTGTCAGCGGCAACCTAACGCCTTCCCCATAAGCTGCTGGCTTAAACTAACAGAAGAAGATGTGGCGTCCTTACCGTTCGGCCGGCTAATCCAGACTTAGCTGCGCGTGGCGTCGTCTTCAGCTGACCTCCACAGGCAAGTGCTGGATAGGTAAGTCCATCATCATCACAGGCGAGGCGCTGGGACAGGAATCCCGCTTGTTCCCCAGAAAAGCATCACAACTCCCTGTGCCTGCAAGTAGGGGAGGTGTCCGGACTTGATTCAGGTCCAGGCTGAGTTTCTCTTTTATCACATTTGTACCTCCAGAGGAACTCGGCTGTTAAGTGGCAAAGATCACTATCAGCATTCCTTCAGATGTTGGCATGGGGCTTCACGGCTCCATGGCTTCACGGGCAGGTCGATCCACTCAGACAGACGAGAGGCGGCTGTTTAGAGAAGCCCCCCCCCCCCGACTTGGCATCTGGTTCACCTCAGACAACTCCTGTCATCGTCATCATCATCGCAGAACTTCTGGTTCGACGACTTCCCTCCACGGAGGATCAGGCTGCGACACAGGAGCTGAGGGACAGAGTCAGGTAGGGAGCAGAGGACTCTTTAAGATTTACTCCACGTGTTGGGAAACTCTCTCTCCTTCCTCTAGAAACAGGTTTTGAAAAAAAGCTCATCTCCTTACCCTCTCTCCAGCAGCAGGTCTCCTCCTCCGCTGCAGCCAGGGGAACTCTGCGGGGCGAGAAGATGGGTGAGGGTGAGGAGGGAGAGCGTGGAGACTGTAAGTGGAGCACAGAGCTCCTCTGATGCCTCGGCCTGCCTCCCCCCCTCAACTGTTGCTCCTCCTCCTCCAGAGTTGTGCTTGTGGGCCGAGTCGGATTACTCCTGACATGATAATCTCCCTGGCTCGAGCTCCAGGAGCACTAGAGGATGCTTTGGCCTGAGCGAGGGCTTACATTCACCTTCTGCCGCTCGGGAGGCTGCCATCTTAAGCGGGAGATTGATAATAGCCTCAATTGGGCAGATCGGTCCGCTCAAGCTAGTGTTTTCCAATCTTTTAGGAGGAATTAGGAAAGTGTACAATTGGTTTAATGGTGCTAATGCAGCGTTAACCCCGAGTTAAATAGAATTATCACAGCAGAGGTATTTCATGATGATTCAATCTACAGTTGGCGGCGGATAAAACGGCGGCTGTTGTTGTTCAGGATCTCACGTTCACGTCTCCTCCAATACAAACCGGAGTGTGAGCCCCTGAGCCTGGAGCGGCAAACCAGCAACAGATGGTTGTGCTTTGGGAAGGTATCAGGCTCTCCAGACCGGAATCTAAATAAATAGCCCGTCCACGGAGGAAATGCGTCAGGTGTGTGGGGTCGTCAGGTATGTATACAAAGGCCAATCTGCTTGGGGACCAGCGGAGGGATGGAAGGGAGGAGAGAGGAGAGGAGGGAGGGGGGGATACAGGTGCAGCTTTGGAGTCTGATGAATCGAGATTTAAAACGTTGACCCAAACACAACCGACGGATCAGATCTGAGACAAACAAGCCGACACAAAGCAGGAACCTCCGGTGAAGGCCGCCGCAGCATCATAACAGGAAAAAAATCATTTGCTCACAAATATCTCATTCTGATATCGTGAGTCACTCGGAAAACCTCACGCCAAATTAAACACAAATCTCACTGTGTGGAGTTTAAACCCCAACCCACAAGCAAACTCTCCACGACTTCAAATTCCTTCGGTGATGACGAATAGAAAAATGCAAAAAGTAAAAGCGAAGGAATCTTTCCCCAAACGTTGTCTCGCACCAGAAATGTGCGTTGACGGATTTGGTTTGTTATCTCAGGACCTAAAGTCGAGATTAGGTGTAAACCCCGAAGTAAAGCCGACACACATTCTCCCCTTCGCTTAAACCCGGAGAAATCCAGAGGAGATTCTCGCTCTTGAAGCTCGGCAGGTGCACACGGAAAAAAAATCAATGAAATCATTAGAATTATTAGAACTAACTTGTTTGACATGAACCTCAATTATGGGCCAGAGGAAGCTGCGTAAATACATAATGACTTCCAGTGAGCGGGAGACATCGAGCTTTCTTGGCCTTGAGAAGGAAACTTCGGCGTAGAAACATTTCCTGACACTGGGCAGGAACCTTTTCGACTCTATACATATTGTTCACAGATGTGAACGGTTTTCATAAGCCGACCTCGGCTGTAATAAAACCCCAACAGCTGTTAATTGCTAAATCAAGTCAGAGACAAGAGAGTGATACATCTGATCCGTATACAAGAGTCTCACTCGGCAGCTCCGCTTGCATTAGTCAGGGAGACAGTCGGCATATACAAGAGGAAAAGAACCCAACACAGTGTGTTTCCATTTTGAACGAGATAGAATCCCATACACATCGAATTGAGCCTTTTCCACTGGGCGTGGATGAGTGAAGAAACACATTTTGTTTAGGTTTGGGCAAGATTTTAAGGAAGCCCTCAATCAGTTACACTATAAACACTCCATTCCAGTGGAGGTGTCATTAGAACGGCTGGAAATAAGGCACAAATGTTGCTACTACGCTCGTCTTGCACAAGATGTGGTTCGGTGATTGGACGAAGATCCTTCAGCCAAACGTCGTCTCGCCGAGTGGAAAACTACTTCTCAGAGAAGCCGAATCTAAACAGGCGTTTGTGTAAAAGATGCACTCGGACAATGAGGGTCTCTTTTTTTCCTGCGCAGCGGTGAAAGCAAACACCTCCTTCTGGGAGAACGTGGTCACAAGGTAGAATCCATCCCGGCTGCAGAACAAATATACAACGCAATTTGTGCAGTTTGTGAGCTGGGGCCCCGGGAGGAGGAGGGGGGGGGTGGGGTGGGCTGGGGCCCCTCGGGTTTCACAAGACGCTGGTGTTGATCCAGAGAGACCCTTTGACTCCAGCTCAACTCAGTTTGTGTTACAATTTGTCCCCTCAGCTACTTTCTATCATGCTCCACTTACATGCCCTACAATGCGTTTGCTTCACACACAAACACTGGAGACATGAGAACCACATGTGAGTGTTTGGAACGAGACGGTTGAGAACACGGCTTAATGCTGCCCCCACCTGCCAGAGACTCGGTACTGCACGTCACCCATTATAAAGAGCCTCTCCCATAGAGCATCCAGAAGTTAAAAAAGCTTTAATTGTAGATTAAATACAACAAATATTTAGATTTGCTTCAGCAGCGTTCAAGACAAGTGGACACTCTGTTAATCTGCCACAGTGACTCAGCAGCTCAGGTGTCTCTGCTCCATGGAGACGAGAGTTTCATCTCTTCTTCTTCTGTTAATCTGCTGCTTCCTCTCTGCCTGTGAGCCTTCAGAAGTTTAAAAAGCTTTAATTGTAGGTTTAATACAACAAATATTTTTGATTTGCTCCAGCAGCGTTCAAGACAAGTGGACACTCTGTTAATCTGCCACAGTGACTCAGCAGCTCAGGTGTCTCTGCTCCATGGAGGCAAGAGTTTGATCTCCTCTTCTTTCAATCTGCTGCATCCTCTCTGCCTTGTTCCTGCTGCTGTCAGGAACAAGAGAGCTGACTCAGCACTCTGAGCATCCAGGAGTGCACGTACAGGTGTGCACGTGCTCTGGACTCCCAGAGGCCACAGCTCATCCCACTGGACCCCCGGTCTCTGCAGCTGGAGAAGATCTGCTGGAAGCTTCTCTGAGTCCAGTTGATCAAAGTGTTCTGGAGCTGACGTGCGTCTCCTCATCTCCTCGTGAAGTTTAACTGGAGCAGAAGGTTCCACCTGGTCTGAATCTGCTGAGGTTTGAAGAGCATGTGTTTCACTCTTTTCTTCTGATGAGTCCTCGGTGCTGACGTGTTGCTGAGGTCTCCAGAGGCTCAACACACACACAATCCTTCCCTCTGGACTCTGAAGGCCTCATGAACTGCCACTCAGCTGTCAGACCTTGTGACGTTGTGAAGTTCTTGTCCACTGATGGTTTAGATGATCCTCTGTGAAGGTGAAAGTAGCTCCAGCCCTCCGTCTCCTCCAGTTTGGAGTCACGTGCCCGGCTGTGGCCCAGTTTGAGGAGCTGGAGGATCTGCTGGTTCCTCTGCAGGTCCGAGCAGGAAGTCATCAGGTTACGAATCCAACAAATGGGCTTCAACAAGGAGGCAGAGCAGCTCGAGTTCACGCAGATGTTCTGACTCAGCTCCAAGACAACACATGACTCAGCATCATGATGTTCTGTAGCATAGATTGTTCAGTCTCCTGTTGGATTGTTCACATCATCTCCTCAGGTTAAATAACACTGAGCTGCAGGATAGTTTGTTAGCGGAGTAAAGAAACAGCAGGTCGAGAGCTGAAGATTAAAAATGCTCCACCAGATGATGATGATGAAGATGAGGATGATGATGATGTCAGTCGGTTCCTTGGGATCCAAAATAAAATTGTAAGATGCTAAAACGAAATCTCCACATTTCACATCATAACCTCGAAACTCACAAACAGAATCCTATTTCAGAAACAGAAGATTATCACAAAATAACTCTGGTGCATCGGGATCATCATCATAACACATCAAAACAACAGGATCAGTCTTTTCAGTGAAAATGCATCAGATACAAGAAGATCAGTTTGTTTCTATGTTTTCATCAAGAAGGAGAATCTTCATCTACAGGACTGGAGATAATGAAGTTTCACCACGAGAGCAGATATTTACATTCACGCTCAGAGAAACAGTGAAAGTCAAAATTAGTTAAAATCAACCTTGGTTCGTTCTATCCTCAAAGTTTTAGACTTCAAAACTAAATATATATACTTAGTACTTAGCAGTTATTATTTTATAGTAGTTTCCATGGCAACATAAGCAAAGAACTGTTGTTAGGTTGTGTATGACATCACTATTCATTGAGCGGATTCCCTTTCCTTGCGTCATCAACTGTACTGATGTGAGGGTTTAATATCTAAATCCACAAAATGAGACAGAGCTTGAAAGGATTTATAACAGAAAATACTGTTAATATCATTTAAAAAATGCAAATATAAACTTTCATATCTAAGAAACTAAAAAGGTACCGTATAATTACATTGTGTGTGAGTTGGATCCATCAGGATTTGGCGGCTGAGGTTTGATCAAAGGTCTCCATGGCAACATGTTTAAAACACACTATAAAGTAGTTGTAAGCAGATATTAGCATATTTAAGGTCTGATTAATGTGTAATGTTTTTCAACAATAATATCTCCTCCTAGAGACTTGGATTCATTAAATATTTTGTGTTATTAAGTGTTATTTTGTGTTTATAAGTTTATACACCAGGCTCCACTCGTGTGTCTAATTATCAAGTTGCATCGATGAAAGAAGTTTCAGAAAAGCCTTGAAACAAATGACACATTATATTGAAGTCAAATCACAGTGTTCATACATCAGATGATATATTCAGGCAGAATAACAGGCGACATTCGAGGAGATGAAGCGAGATTCATGGAAAAGGAAAAAAGAACAAGTTAGAAATCAGTCAGAAGAGAATCTACCTCTGCACCAAAGTTCACACGTTTATAAACATTAGTTCCCTTAATATCCCTTAATTTTCTCATCAGGATCCATGAATTATTCCTTTAGAAATCATTAAGAACGTCAATAAATGATTGTTGAAGAAAGAGCAAAGAAATTCCTGGATCAGCACCAACAAGTTTTATGGGTTCTTCCCGGACTCAAACCACATCCTTCCACTTCGTCCCCTGGAGATTTGTTCAGTTGTTTTCGTGTAAGAAACAAACAAACCAACATCAGACGGGTGAAAACAAAACGTCCTTACAAATAAAAAAAACAACACCTTGAAGAAACAAAACATCAGAAGCCGGGGATTTGTACAAAAACCGAATTATTTAACTTTATTAACATCAATGTTTTTTCTTTTTCATCAACAGTTTCTTTTTAAATTCCAGTTCTTTATCAACAAATAGAAAACAGACTGTGTGTACAACAGATCGAACCCCTACAGCACTAAGCATTCACAAGGTAAAAATGAACATTTGTGTTTTTCGCCAGCGTTTTTCAAGTCCCCCCCCCTCTTCCTCCCATCGCCGCCCCCCCCCCACCGCTGCCGCCAGCACCACCGCGACATATAGGCCTCTTGGATCGGACGCTCCCTCCTCCTCCTCTTCCTCTTCCTCCTCCTGCGGCTGAGGACGTGTGCTTGAGTGGTGCGGTGGCCTGTGCTGAGTGAGGAGTCGCCCGTCCGTCTCTTGGATGGGTGGGGTGGTGGTGGTGGTGGTGTTCGGGGGGGTTGTGCTGCTGTTGCTCATTCAGATGGACGACCAGCTGTCAAAGTTACTATGGTTTTACAGTAGATACAATGGTGTTTCCATTAATACACACGCTAGGACAGCAGGCTCTCTGCAGTGTCTCTAGTGTTGGTAGATCAGCAGAATTAATCCTTTTTAACAATATACTTCTGAAGCTGTGTATATATCTTTGTGTAATTGTACATATATATAATCAATCATCAATTATATATATATATATATATATATTTATAGTTCTATTTCTGTATAAAATAATATCAGGTGTTCAGTCCAAAGGGCTGAGTCTCTTTCCCTCGGGTAGGAATGGTTGATTCTGTACAGGTGCCAGCGTTGGTGGCTCCACTTCTCAGCCCATACGAACCACTCCCGCTCCGTTCAGTGTGTGTCTGTGTGCGTGTGTGTGTGTGTGTTGTGTGTGTGTGTGTGAGCGCGTGTGGGTTCGACTCCAGCGAACTGTCCAGGCCAATGGGCAGCGAGGAGACAGGGAGGGACTTGAAGAGCGTTAATGTTCAGAGATCAGGGAGTTTTCTTTTTCTGTCGACTACCCTTTGGGTATAAAAGTCTGTTTTCCTCAGGTAAGTTCTCCGCCGTGGAGCATGAAGGCCTCAATGCCATTGGCTTCTGATGAAAAACAAACAACAACAACAACAACCAAAAGGAAAAAACGTAGAAATCATGTGCTTTCCATTTCTGTACACCTCTTATCTCGTCTCTTGTTCGCCAATTCACTTGGTTTTTTGTCTAGCTAGCTACCAGGTTTGCAGAAGGACACCTTAATCAAGTTTGTGCTCGGAAGTCAATTTTCTCTGATTATAACTTTTTTTTTTTGTTAAATCGGAAATGGCAAGTGAAAAGGCAATTTTTTTTCGTGACGTGTTGAACTGAATAAGACCATGAAACACAACGTATATGACACAATGATATGAATAAAACGATATGATAAAATAAATCCGACAGCAGCTCAGAGAACAGTGGTCCTCCTGTATTAGTATCTAGGAACGTGTTAAAAATACATGTCCCTTGTGCTAAAGTACCCTAAGATAAAATAAAAAAAGTACCGATTATGAAAATAATGCACGCCCGAGGCTGGGCCGTTTTTAAGACAGGAGAAAAACGTCTGATGTTAAAATGATTATTAAAAACATCCACAAAAAATAAAAGAAGAAGTATACCAAACAATAAGATAATGACATAATGAATCAATAATATTGACAAGTCGACTAACAGAAAGAAAGAGTGAGAGAGAGCTCTCTTAGTGCTACCAGTAGCCTTTGACAATCAGGGAGGTTTGGCTTGGACGGAGCCGAGCGGGGGGGGGCGGGGGCGTCGCCCAGCGGGCGGGGGGGCGTCGCCCGGCTCCGTCGCGTCTGTACAAGAGTCAGAGTCTTGGTGATGGTTCCGTTATTCTTAAAGCAAAAGAAGTTCACGTGGTTGGTTACAAGTCGTGGACGCGAATCTCTGTGATTGGTTGAAACCCGTCACTGGGTCTGCAAGCACGTGCCATTCTCCTCCCCTCCGGTAGCTGCGGGGGGGGGGGCTGTTGTTTTTTTTTTCTTCGCAGGGTTGGGGGTTCGGGGGTTGGTTGGGGACGGGGGGGAGGGGTCAAGTGAGTGGATGGTGGCTGAGATGGGACACTTGGCACACTCCTGAGAGGTCTGACCAGGGAGGCTGCTCGGAGGGAGTGGTTACGTTGCATAGTGGTCAAAGCTCCCCAGGTACTCCAACGCTGCCCGGTAGCACAACTGGTACTGGTCCTGAGGAGAGGAGGAGGAGGAGGAGGAGGAGGAGGAGGAGGAGGAGGAGGAGGAGGAGGAGGAGGAGGAGGAGGAGGAGGAGGAGGAGGAGGAGGAGGAGGAGGAGGAGGAGAAAGAAGAGAGTTAGGACATCTGTATGCATCTTTTAAAGATCATTCATTCTTGTGCTTATCGCTTCATTTTAGAAGGAAACCACATTTTAATATTTTTTACTCTAAAATCTCATCTGACACACTTTACTTTATTATTGCAAGTGTATATAAAGTGACATTTATCTTTTGGTCAATTAAGATGAACCAAATTAATAAAGTGACTCTGTAACTTCAGGCATTAATGAAAGTTCAGTTTCCTGCGTCTACATGTGTGGAAATCAATTTTTTAAATTTCATTTTCTTTAACCTTTAATATCCCTCTGAATAAAATCAGTAGCGAACAACCTAGTTTCATGATGATGGCTGAAATGAATCGCCCTATTACTTTGAATAAACTGTGGATCTCTCTGAGTTTGAACCTTGATGGAAACATTTAAAATAAACACAAGTTCAATATTATATCTTTTAAATGAGTGTGAACTCATTTTAAATTAACACCATGACTCTCTTCTCTGGTCGGCTTTATTATCTCCTTTCCCTGTTTGCTATATGAAGTATTTATCAATCCTTAATTCCTAGAAAATAATAATCTCAGCTGAGCCTCTGCGATGACACCAGATGAGTTTGCTGTGTGGTTTCTGATCCGCCTCTAAAACCTCTATTAAAGAAGGATTTGTCTCTAAGTCTTTGTTTCAGAGAAGCTTTACACCAAAAGGACACGAAGATAACATCCTGTTTACACATTCAAAATATACAACCCTGACTTTGAACACCCGTCCTGTCACTGTGGGATTTACATCCTTGTCTGTGCTTGTCGTCCTTACCTCCGTCTGCACCATGGCCGGCCGCTGGGTGCGAAGTGTCTTCACTGTCTGGAAGAGGTCGACCACGCCCTCGTACCTCATCCTCTCCAGCACGATGCTGAGGGTGATGAAGACTCCGGTCCTGCCCACCCCGGCACTGAGGAACACACACACACATATTCATCACATATACTGTCAGAAGTTCTTTAGGACTTTATGTTCAATACACAGGAATTAAACATCAATGTAATTTCAAATAATGGATTATAATTAGGGTTGAAACGGGGGGGGGGAATTTTCCGGAAACTTTCCATGGGAAGTTTAGCTCGGGAATTTTGAAAAAAATAATAATACGCAAATGAAACGCTGAGCAATAAAAAAATCATTCAAAACTCTATCTTAAAGATGTATGGAATGCAGCACACACTGCACGTTGAGTTTCAACCCTCCACTGTGCATTCTTCCATCACATGCACAGATAACTCCCAGCATCCTTCACACTACAGCAGGGCTGTTGAGGCCTGCTGTAGTGTGCAGGACTAGTCAGGTAAATTTCAATGATATTACTGGGAAAATATATTAGCATGCTGATTAACGATTGTTCATCTGTTCATCTAGCCTATTTCTATTCATTTATCCATCAAATTTTAAATATTTTTACAGACGATTCCAATTGTTTGGCTAACTAATTATATCTCTGGCATTGCATTAGTGTTTTTTTACAAACTTTTTTCTCATCTTATTCTACAGAACAATGCCACGTGCACTATCTCGTGTGTGGAGACATTTCACCTCATCCAATGTAGAAGGAAAGGCTGTGTACATTTGCAAATACTGTGTAAAGACCTATGTTAAGAATGACACAACGATGCAGAAGCATATAGTCAAGTGCCCAAAGTTTCCTCAGGACTCAAATCAGCCTATGACACAACAAAATGTTTATATTTATGTCTGTATATGACAAGGTAAATACAGTTAGTATAAATTACCCACAACATTTCCAGTTTATTCCCGTATATTCCCGTTAATTCCCATGGAAAGTTTCCAACTTTGAATATTCCCGGAATTTTGCAACCCTAATTATAATACCTATTTTTATTAGAAAACACCCTATATGTGTATATGAGAATCACTGGATGCTCTTTATCACACCAGTGATATTGTTAGGGAGCTCTGCAACAACACTAACACGTGTGAGTCTGTTCAAAGCACCGGAGTCTCTTCCATCCGTTGTGTCTGTCGGCTGTGTTTTAATTTCAGGAGGAATCTGAGCCGTCTAACCTGCAGTGTACAGAGATTGGTCCGTCTTGTCCAAACTGCTCCTTGGTTTTGTGAACTTGTCCGATGAAATCAATGAAGCCCTCTCCAGTTTTTGGCACTCCTTGCTCGGGCCAGTCAGTGAACTGGAACTGGCGGATTGTTCTGGACTGGCCGTCCTGGGGGAGAAGGTGAAGTTTAAGTGCATTTGAAAGGCAGCGGAACATCCAGAGGAAAAACTAGATTGATGTGAATTGTGTGTTTAAACTCACTTTACAATTTCCATTCATCTCTTTAATAAGATAAAACACACACATCTCTCTGTGGCCTTTTGCTCTTATGTGCACTCAACAAACACAACACAACACCTCAGCCGTGTCTCTCAGGTTGTACCATGAGTGTGGAACCCTGCTGGTTTGTTTAGCAGCAGCCATCTAATCACCTCATTTACACCTGGGATGTGATATGAATGAAGTTGACAGGCAGGAAGGAGCGAAAGCCAGCGGGGGGGATGGCGTCCGACCACCAGAGCCAAAGACACGTTTCACACGTCTCACAGCACCGAGGCTTCGGCTTGTGGGACTCAAACGCTTTTTTTGGGTACAAATCTAGACTTTCTTTCCAAATCTCCCTCTGTTTAAATGTATGTACACACAGTATAGATATGTAAATGTCGGGGAAGGAGTGGGATGAGTGTGTTGCTGCACTGGGAGCCGTGAGATCACAGTATATAGTGTATTTATATCTGGTTGATACTCCTGAATCACAGGGAGTTTCGGCACTGGCTCTCGGGGACAGGAGGCTGTGCTTTTCATGTATTTTCACAGTGATCTCGAAAAAACACATGCACTTACACAAACACACACCTCCACTGACACACACACATACATACAATCCATGGAGCTGGCATAATGTTTACTGAATCTGGATAAACATGTTTGATGGCACATTCACTGGATGTCAACCTGTCGAAGAAATAACATGCGATGCATTCACATCTTCTCCAGCTCGGAGTCACAGGTGTAATTCTTAACACTTAGAGCGACTGTCAGCGTTTGAATGAAAACAAGAATTAGGATGGATTTGGGTTGGATGGTTGTGTTTGAGGGAAAATGTAGATATATCCTCATCCCCTCCCACACACACACACACACACACACGTAGAGCGACTCCAACATACCCTGGCATCTGTGACTTTGAACTCTCGGAGGATGTACTGGGGCATGTTGTACTCAGCCATGGGATCCACCACAAAGTACTGGTACCTGGCTGAACGCTCTGCCGGCCAGTACTGATGACACTTCTCCTACAGAAGAAGAAGAAGAAGAAGAAGAAGAAAACATTAAGCATTTACATTTTAAGTGTTTTACATTATAACTGCCGGGGTGTTATTAGAGAAGGTTACTGTACGATGTTAGTCATATTATCTGCGGCTGTGAAATATGCTCTGATTCATGTTCAGTTGGAAAATATTTACATAATTTGTTTGTGTTCTTAAGCGATGATGTCTTTTCATAAACTCTGATTATGGGATGAGAGGGTGATAAAAGCTGTGAGAGGCAGTCGAGTGCCGTCGGAATCATAAGCATTAACAGGAGAGAACAGCCCAGTCGGAGACATTATGGATTCAATCAAACAGGTACAGATGTAAATGCGGCGATGTTTGTTTTTCCTTGAAAGAAAAAAACGTGTAGCGTTCTGGGAGATGCGTTTATTTGCTTTCTGAGATCTGAGACCCGAGAAAACACGAAGCTGGAGTCAGCAGCTGTTTGCTCGTGGAACATCGATGCGATCTCGCCCCAAAGGTAAAAAACATGTGTTGACTAGAACCTTCTTTGTTTGTTTTCCTTTGGTATCTTAGCCTTTATTGGGCAGTAGACAGAGCTGAGGCAGGCAAGAAGCCACAGGAGAGTCAGAGCCAGGCTACGACTTCCAGCAGAGGTGGAATCAAAAGGAAACCAGAAGAAAGTACAGGGTTGCACGTCTGGCACACCACTAGTTCCTGCCGGTTTCCAGCAATATTGCTAAACCAAATTTGTGACCAAGATGCATCAGGTCTGTGGAGGTCTGACACCAACTACATTTGTACAAAGCAGCCTTAAAGGCACATAAAGAAGTTCCCAACTTTCATAAGAGCAGCATATACCTGTAAACAACTAATCTCAGATTTAATGAAAGGGTAATACAGCAGGAAGTATCTGTATCCTTGGAATGCATAATATAGTGACCAATGGGCCGAGTAGCATGTTTCAGACCTGAGTCATTCCCTCCATGCTGATAAGGAAGCTGATTTTTTATTTAAGTTAGTGCTCAGAGCTGGAATGAATGAATATTTGAGCAGAGCTGAACCGACTCAGCATATAAAGATCCTTATCTTCCATAGAAATGATCCAGTGGGTCTCATCATACATGTAGGTGCAGCGTGCATTGTGTGTGTATTTACCCGGCCCATCTCTCGTAGCTTGGTGAGCATGACGACGATGGTGGAGTTGTGCTCCCACAGCATCCTCCAGAAGTCCTCGGTGGTCTCGGCCAGCGGGCCCTGGGTGGCCAGGTAAGCCTTCTGCTGTCTGAGGACACAGATTCACACAGAGGAGGCAGAGGGTTAAACATTAGACAGAATAAATATAACATTTACAGCACAAAGTAATGACCAGTAAAGGATTTTGTGGTTGACTGGTTCACAAAGGGTGTCACTACAACCCTCAACGTGATAAGAGACATACAGAGGATATGAGACTAGCAACTAAACTTATTATTAAACGATCAAACACATTCTGACACAGATCTATTCAAATTGAATTGCTGCAGAGCTTTCTCTCTTAGTCCACTTTTGTTCAATGAAAGCAACCTACACCATCTGGGGGATTTTTTATATATGAGGCACCTTCAACAGACTGAATCTGATTCAAAACCCATAAAAGACACGTTGTTAAAAGCATTCAGCTGCAAACTGAAGATAAAGAAACGTTTCCGTCGTCCTTGTACTGTCTGTCAAATCGTCTCTGCCATAATGCGGACGACAAATTTCTACACATTTAATGAAGATAGCAAATAATCCCTGGCAGCCACGCTCATCATTGAGCTATTTAAGCCTGTATAGATCCTCTCCCTCTTCCTCCTTCCTCTCTGTAACACAACCCAGAATGAGAGAGCCAGCCCTTGATATGCTCACAGAACTAGAGATGAGCTCATCCTCCGAGCTGCCGGAGCTGTGCTTGTGTCCTACGTGACTTTGGTCCGGCGGAGCAGTTACTCTGGCAAACAGCAGGTGGCAGCAGCGCACCGATCGACAGCGAGAGAGAGAGAGCTGAGTAATCCAACACAAATGCATGCGTGGGCGTGCAGGCACACACTCACATGTTAGTGGCACATGTAAGCTGCATCCAGGTGTGCACATCTACGCGTGCAGCAGTTGTGTCCATGTAGATTCAGACACGCTACTACAAACGCACACACTCGGTCACACACTGAGCCGCGGCTGAGCCACTAATGAAGGTGCTGCAGGCAAAGTGCTAATGTGGAACCGGGAGATTAGAATATGCTCAGGGTCTCGCTCGCACAAATAAAGAAACAACAGATTGGTGGAGAGGAGCAGAGATGGTAGAAGAAGAGGGGAAGGCAGCATAGAGAGGGGAATGAAATGTAAAAGATGAAAACGAGGGAGTGGGGGTGCAATGCAAAGAGTGGAGGTTGTGCTAAGTACAAAGAGAAGATGTAAGGAGGAAAAAAACGTGAGGAGATGAAAAGCACTGCTCTCTCGGCTGGTCATTGGAGTTGCAAAGTAGGACTGGCTGCTGAGGAGGAAGAGGAGAGGAGAGAGGAGGAGGAGGAGGAGGAAGAGGAAGAAGCCAGGGAAAGGAAGGGAATGAGGATGAGGAGAGAGGAGGAGGAAGAAGAAGCCAGGGAAAGGAAGGGAATGAGGAAGAGGAGAGGAGAGAGGAGGAGGAAGAAGAAGCCAGGGAAAGGAAGGGAATGAGGATGAGGAGAGAAGAGGAGGAAGAAGAAGCCAGGGAAAGGAAGGGAATGAGGAAGAGGAGAGGAGAGAGGAGGAGGAAGAAGAAGCCAGGGAAAGGAAGGGAATGAGGATGAGGAGAGAGGAGGAGGAAGAAAAAGCCAGGGAAAGGAAGGGAATGAGGAAGAGGAGAAGAGAGAGGAGGAGGAAGAAGAAGCCAGGGAAAGGAAGGGAATGAGGATGAGGAGAGGAGAGAGGAGGAGGAAGAAGAAGCCAGGGAAAGGAAGGGAATGAGGATGAGGAGAGAGGAGGAGGAAGAAGAAGCCAGGGAAAGGAAGGGAATGAGGATGTGGAGAGAGGAGGAGGAAGAAGAAGCCAGGGAAAGGAAGGTAATGAGGAAGAGGAGAGGAGAGAGGAGGAGGAAGAAGAAGCCAGGGAAAGGAAGGGAATGAGGATGAGGAGAGAGGAGGAGGAAGAAGAAGCCATGGAAAGGAAGGGAATGAGGACGAGGAGAGAGGAGGAGGACGAAGAAGAAGCCAGGGAAAGGAAGGGAATGAGGAAGAGGAGAGGAGAGAGGAGGAGGAAGAAGAAGCCAGGGAAAGGAAGGGAATGAGGAAGAGGAGAGAGGAGGAGGAAGAAGAAGCCAGGGAAAGGAAGGGAATGAGGAAGAGGAGAGGAGAGAGGAGGAGGAAGAAGCCAGGGAAAGGAAGGGAATGAGGATGAGGAGAGAGGAGGAGGAAGAAGAAGCCAGGGAAAGGAAGGGAATGAGGATGAGGAGAGAGGAGGAGGAAGAAGAAGCCAGGGAAAGGAAGGGAATGAGGAAGAGGAGAGGAGAGAGGAGGAGGAAGAAGAAGCCAGGGAAAGGAAGGGAATGAGGATGAGGAGAGAGGAGGAGGAAGAAGAAGCCAGGGAAAGGAAGGGAATGAGGAAGAGGAGAGGAGAGAGGAGGAGGAAGAAGCCAGGGAAAGGAAGGGAATGAGGATGAGGAGAGGAGAGAGGAGGAGGAAGAAGAAGCCAGGGAAAGGAAGGGAATGAGGATGAGGAGAGAGGAGGAGGAAGAAAAAGCCAGGGAAAGGAAGGGAATGAGGAAGAGGAGAAGAGAGAGGAGGAGGAAGAAGAAGCCAGGGAAAGGAAGGGAATGAGGATGAGGAGAGGAGAGAGGAGGAGGAAGAAGAAGAAGAAGCCAGGGAAAGGAAGGGAATGAGGATGAGGAGAGAGGAGGAGGAAGAAGAAGCCAGGGAAAGGAAGGGAATGAGGATGTGGAGAGAGGAGGAGGAAGAAGAAGCCAGGGAAAGGAAGGGAATGAGGAAGAGGAGAGGAGAGAGGAGGAGGAAGAAGAAGCCAGGGAAAGGAAGGGAATGAGGATGAGGAGAGAGGAGGAGGAAGAAGAAGCCATGGAAAGGAAGGGAATGAGGACGAGGAGAGAGGAGGAGGACGAAGAAGAAGCCAGGGAAAGGAAGGGAATGAGGAAGACTAGAGGAGAGAGGAGGAGGAAGAAGAAGCCAGGGAAAGGAAGGGAATGAGGAAGAGGAGAGGAGAGAGGAGGAGGAAGAAGAAGCCAGGGAAAGGAAGGGAATGAGGAAGAGGAGAGAGGAGGAGGAAGAAGAAGCCAGGGAAAGGAAGGGAATGAGGAAGAGGAGAGGAGAGAGGAGGAGGAAGAAGAAGCCAGGGAAAGGAAGGGAAGGAGGATGAGGAGAGAGGAGGAGGAAGAAGAAGCCAGGGAAAGGAAGGGAATGAAGATGAGGAGAAGGGGAATTAAATAACAGAGTCAGGCAGTGAAGAGGACGAGAGCAAAGCTAAGCAGGGGATGAATGCTTAATTTCAAATTGATAGGGCGGACCCCTCTAACCTCTCCAAAAGAAAACAGCCCCCAGCCAAAACAAAAACAATTCCAAGCGTATCACACAGTACGGAGTTCTCTGCACATTGTCCCGACGAGCGCTGGCTGCATCATCCCACATGACTGTAGCGCTGGAGGACATCGTGTTTCATTTCAACCTCATTACGATGCTGAAACTCCAGCCTGCACCGGAGCATATCCAGGCTCGCGCCCCTGATAGCATAGCTGGAATCAATGGTTCGCCTCTCATTAGCTTAGCATATTATTGGCTTTCCGTGAAGGCGCCGGGGTGAAGGGCACTGGAGGCTCCTGTTTAGTTTTTATTTATGCCCGGGCTTTTAAAAGCGGCTTAATTACACAGAGCCGCCGGTGCACACAACAGGTCCCCACCCGGATGTGTCTGTCTCTGCCACGATGTCGGGATAGAAAATTAAGACGGTGAGTGGGAGAAGAAGAGGGTGGCGGGAGAGAGAGAGAGACAGAGAGAGAGAGAGAGAGAGAGAGAGAGAGAGAGAGAGAGAGAGAGAGAGAGAGAGGAAGTGCACAGAAGACAGATTAGGGAGGAGAATGGAGAGAGACAGAGATGCAAGGGAGTAGAAATAAAGAGGGAAAGGGACGGGAAAATGGAAAGCGGAGAACATAGAGGAGGGAGGAGTGTAGAAAACACTGTTCATTACATTCTCTCCCGCTGCAATTATGCCATTTACACAACAACAACAGAGGGTCGGCCTCCTCTTTAACAACAGGGCCGGAGGAAGAGAGGGAGCTGGGGGCTGAGAGCTGGGGGCCTGGGGCTTAGGGCTGGGGGGGGTTTGGAGGTGTTGTCTCTGCCACAGACCCGTATGAAGCAAAGCCTCCCGTGGACAGAATGGCATTTCATGGCTGCTAAATCCATCTCCTTCGCTGTACGCTCCTCCCGCAGAAGAGCCGGCTCTGTCTGTCTCGGCCTGTACTTATATAGATATAAAACAGAGAGCTGCCTTTTCATCTTCTTCCCTCTAGGAAGCAATTTGGACTCGCGGAGCACACGAGGACACGCGGCAGCTCGGATGTGAAAGTGGTAGCGGCTCGGGCGGATGAGAGCCACATCAACAGAGCAAAGGAGTAATTCTTGCAACTTGAAACTGGCCACTGCAGCCTCATCCTCCTCAGTCCCCCCCCCCCCCCACCCATACATCTCTATCTGCTCCGCTGTGGATACCTGCTGTATTTTTCACACCGGTAGCAATCTCTCAGAGAACAGACCTGTCACATCCAGAGAGAGTCGGGGAAGTGTCAGGACAGTGATGCAATTTCCTGTCGTGTCGAGTCTTCGCTCCGTGACATTAGAATTGACATTATAGAAACAACGAGGTTAAAATGCTGACTCTCTGATTTAATTAAAGGATGTTTTGGCATTTGATCAGTCTCCAAACCCACACACATGAGAGCCACAAGCATTCATGTGATATGAGCAGAGGAGGATCCGCGAGAGGAAAAACCATCCTCGCAAAAGAACATTTCCCCGGTGATGCTTCCTGTGACGAGCAGCGACTCGACCTTCCTACACGTTCACCACTCTGCTGTTCTGATTGGTCACTTTGAACACTGTCGAGTATTATCTCTCGATTTAAGCAAGCAATTTAGAAATGTATTCCAACCCCACTGCAATCTCTAAGTAACATTTTTTCAGATATATTCAACTGGAAAAAACAAAATATTAAATATCAAAAAATCCTATTTGAATTTCAGATATCCACAATTATTCATACATCAATCGTTAGAGATATCGTTCCCTCTGGGTCATTGACCAGTTTCAGATAACAACATTTACATTTTGGATATCCAGAATTGAAAAAAAAAAAAAAATACGCGAATTAAATGCTGAGCAATAAAAACATCATTCAAAACTCTATTTTAATCTTATTCTACAGAACAATGCCACGTGCACTCTCTCATGTGTGGAGACATTTCACCCCATCCAATGTAGAAGGAAAGGCTGTGTACATTTGCAAATACTGTGCAAAGACCTATGTTAAGAATGACACAACGATGCAGAAGCATATAGTCAAGTGCCCAAAGTTTCCTCAGGGCTCAAATCAGCCTATGACAAAACAAAATGTTTATAATTATGTCTGTATATGACAAGGTAAATACAGTTAGTATAAATTACCCACAACATTTCCAGTTTATTCCCGTTAATTCCAGTATATTCCCGTTAATTCCCATGGAAAGCTTCCAACTTTGAATATTCCCGGAATTTTGCAACCCTAATCCAGAAGGAACATTATTTTGAATAAAGAAGTCATTGCATTCAGCTCAGATCTCTCAAAGTTTACCTGTAGCCGTCGATGCAGCTGGCGTTGATGTAGTCGGAGCCCTCCACGCCCCGGATGGGCTGCAGGCAGACGCGGGTGGACTCAAAAGGCATAATGTTGACCAGGCGGTTCTTGAACTTGTTGCAGGGTAAGTTGGCGCTGATGAAGCGTGACGTGTGGGCTTTGGAGTTGGCCAGTCTCTGTTTATTTTTAACGAAAGCAGACAGGAAGAGAGAGAGAGAGAGAGAGATGGAGAGGGAAAAAAATTAGTGACCCGTGACCTGAAGTAAACAAAGGCAGAAGTCTGAAACGTTTCCCTGACAAGTCTTTATTCAGACATAAGGTTTTTTCCGTCAAGATAAATAAGAAATTCAGCCGAGGAGGAGGCATCGGAGTCAAGAGGAGGCGTGACAGCTCCTCTGTTTGGTTTACTCTGCTTCCTGTCACCAGGGCTGCAAAGCATTCTGGGGCCAAATCAGCAGCTTTGGAACAAACCAAGGTCCACTGTGCCCCAACACAGTCAAGTCATAGCAGCTGTCAGTCCCAGGTCAGTCTGGACACATCCATAATTTAACGTTATTGTTAAAAAATGCATCAGCTCTGCTGCAGATTTGCTGCGTCCACACGACTCTGGAGTTTTAGAGACACTTAAACTGAGAAGTTTGGAATTGCTGCTGGCCCTGTTTTAGTTTTAAACACTTGTTAATGATGACCCAGTCATTAGATTAGGTTTGTGGACGTTTTAAAACGAAATAGTAGTAGTTAGGATGTAGCCTCAGTCCTCCTTACCTGACAACCCTGCTCTGTGGTCATTGTTTCCTTTTCTTTGTTTTTAAAGCTTTGTTGTTAAAGCTCAGCCTACACTCGCTCGCTCGCTCCCAGAACGACAGATTGTTTTTCCTTTCTGTCGTTTTGCTAATTTAATTGCGTATAAATTACTTTGTTATTTCCTAAACCCCCTTTGTCTTGTGTTTTGGTGGTTGTCTACTAGCAATTAAATATCTACAACATGCATTTGACTTGTCTCCCAAGGCGTCCCAGAGCTTCCTCTGAGGACAGTGCTCGGAGCTGGCAGTGGACAGAGGACAGATGGACGACACGGGAGCGAGCACGGACAGTCATGGTTACGTCGGGAGAATTTGTGTGTTTGCGGCCAGACTGTGTGGGCACGGAAAGGCTGCGGCCCCCTGTACACGCCACAATCCTCCTCTCGCTCTCTCCATTCTCTCCGTCTTTGGCAGAAGTGTAGATGTTATTATTACTTCAAACAGAATGGATTATGGACATAAGAGGGCTGATGCTGCACTGGGAGGAAAGTGTGAAATAACATCACAGTTGATGGCTATTGACAGACGGTGTGTGTGTGTGTGTGTGTGTGTGTGTGTGTGTGTGTGTGTGATTTCCAGTAACCTTGAACAGCAGCTGTGCGTATGTGTAAGTGCCAGTCACGTTCTAATTCTCCATGTGTAGGTGTGTTTGTGTGTTTGTGTTCTGGGGCCTGAAAAGTGTTTTTCTCAGTGTTCTGATGCTTCTGCTGTGACGTTACAGGACCGGTGCCAATACAAATTTTTCTGCATCGACTTTTTTTTTGGGGCGAATTCATTATTTCTGACACTGACATGCGGCGACACCACACTGAAGGTCGGCCTGTTGTAGTTTGACAAGTGGAGACAATGAAGGGAAGAGTCCAGTCTGCTGCTTTCAGTTCAGTTGAGATGGAGAAACCGAGGCAGACTGGAAAGACTCTTAATTATTAACACTTCCTGTCCAGTCTCACCTCTGTGAACTACCCAGTAAACTAAAATTTAAAAAACAAGCTGTTCTGAAATGTGTTTTTGTTGAGTTCCACGCTTCATTTCCTCCTGTAGGAGTCAAGGACACACGGCTAGTGAGGCTCATTCAGTGTGGACTGAATGAGGAATCAAACAGAGTAATACATGACCGAGGTGTGTGCTCGTCAGTCACCTTGAACTCCAGCTCCATGGCAGTGACCGTCTCGCCGGGCGGGGGCTGGGTGAGTTTCTGGATGTGTGCGTACAGGTTGCGTGCCAGCACCTCGGTGTTGCCGCAGGTCGCCGCCTCCAGCAGGGCCTCGTGGATGAAGATGTACTGGTCCTCGGTCTGGACCATGTAGTTCCTCTGGGCGCGCATGCAGGTCACGTGGCCGTAGATGTCCACGGACTTCTCGTGCTTCATGCGCTCCAGCATGGCGTCGATCACGATGAAGCAGCCGGTCCTGCCCACGCCCGCACTGGAGGGGAGAGAGAGGGAGAGAGAGGAGGGGTAAATAATTGAATGTTTCACTTTTGTGTAGCAGGTAATGTCTTACGTCTGTTTACATGGTATTATGAGGTCAACTGAAAACACAAAGACAAAACTAAATCTAAATCACAGGACTGGACTGCAAATACAAAGAGTCAATATCATTTAAGCTTCAAATAACATCATAAATATAAGTTGTCTTGTTTTCTTTACATAAATTTGTTTATGTAATTTCTGTAAGCTTCTCCTATCCTTGGGTTTACCTCTATTGAATATAGGCAGTACATGGATGTCTATCAAGATCTGACTTCACATTATATTAAGTATGATTGTATATTAAAAACCCTTCTATTCTTTCCTCCTCCTTCAAATTGTAATGGGACAAATAAAATAGGTTAAATCGATAATGTAGTAAAGCTGATATCATAATTGTTATTTGCACTTTTATATAATATTGAATTTACATGTGTTATGGCACTAAGAGACATTTTGAAAAAGAACCAATTCATTCCTGTGTGCACCAACCTGCAGTGGACCACCATGGGCCCTGCATCTGAAGGATTGCAGGACTTAACCCGCCGCAGGAAGGACAGGATGGGTGTCGGGTACTCTGGTACTCCGTGGTCCGGCCAGGCCATGAACTGGAACTGTCTCACCTCTCTCTTCTCACTGGAGCCGTTCTGCAGGAGAGCGAGAGAAGCATGTGAGTGTGAGCTCGGAAGGAGACTGTGACATTGTGAAATGTAATTGGCTGCTTTTTTAAAAGGAAACCTGTCATGCTCGGAACAAATGTTTTGAACAGGTAAAGGTGGCTCTGTCTGATGAAGGGGAATAGTTACAGTTTGAAAAGAACAAGTAATTTAATTGTCAGAAATGGAGCTATTTTAAGCAAAGGTCTGGGTTTGGCTCATAACTTTGATAGCAGCACATTACGTGCTCTACTTTCATGGCTGTGATTATTCTGCGAGTGTAAGTGTAGATAAACGCGTGTAATTTCAGGGTTGAACTCCAAAAAAACAGTTCCGTGGCATTTTCATCACTCCTGATTGAAACCAAGCAACTGCTCCAGCTGGAAACTTCCTTTAATTTAGAATTATCATGTTTTTGAAATTATAAGCAAGTAATGGGAAGAAGAGGAATTACAGGTATCAGTCACATCAGTGCAGCACTGAAGTCTGTGAATCAAAGTGAAAAAACGAAATCTTCCGTTGGCTTTGTCGAGAGCAAGAGACAAATCTCGGACGTTAAAAACCAATTACACCGGTGAAAAAAACCATTCCAGTGGTAATAGCCTTTATCGGCCTTCAGAAAAATAAGAAATTACTTTTTAAAATATGACCCCATTAATGATAAACCGCAATTACCTGCCGGGAACACGTCCTTCATGACAATCCCATGCTACACGTGTAACTGCAAAGAGAAAAGCAGCACTGTACCTTGTAGAGGGCGAATGTACGAACGCTGTAAGTAGCCAGCTCCACAGTGTCCAGCATGGTGACCTGGATCATCCCGTAGGTCTCGGTTCCTCGTACCGGCCAATACTGGTCACACTTCACCTGGCAGAGGGAGAGAGAGAGGGCACAGTGTGAGGAGTGAACTGCGTCCCACATCCAGCGTGAGGCAGGTGAGAGGCTCGGAGGATCACACTGATTAGCGAGGAGGGAACAGAAGAGAGGTCAGGCTTTGTCCACAGACTAATTAAAAGCTGGAGACTCTGAGTCAGCTCCTCTCGCCTTTAAAAAAAAAACAAAAAAAACAAGCCCCAGCGTATCAGGCGAGTGCATCTGTGTGTGTCTGCAGCTGAAACAGGAATCAAAAGGGCATTAAAAAAAAGCAGACGTTGTCTTTTTACCAGCCTGTGATCATTTTCAAAAAGAATTAATTGTCAGGTGGTTTTTGCAAAGCCTTTGTCATTTATGCTTTTGGTGCGTTTGTGAGGATTGGCCTCTGCACTGTGGAGGGAGACGTGTCTCAAAGCCAGTTCTGGTGTGTGGTGACGGGACAGCAGGTTCAGCCACCTGGCTCCACATGAGCAGAAAACACATTTATCTGTCGAGAGCCTCCAAACACTGGCACTTACTCCACTGTGTGTGTTAGAGAGTGACACACTGGCCTTTGCTACAATCTTTTTTACTCCTTGTGGTTGGCACGGCTTAATTGGCCACAGTCGCTACTCAGATTTCTACAAAGAGACCTTATTCACCCCAGTGATGAAAACCGACCACTGGCTGTCTCTGAAGTTTGGCTCTGGTCGACAGTAAAATGTCTTTGCTGGAAACAAGCACACGACTGTGCTTCATTTGAATGTTTTACACCTAATTCCATAGTTTCTCATAAGGTGAGGAAGTTTGAGGTGAGCCGCATCATTATCTGAACACTCTGCACAGGCAGATGAGCTCTGATGAGTCTTCTTGGGTTCAGAACATTTCCAGGATATGTCTTAAACACCCAATGGCACGGTGGTAGAGTGGGTAGCACTGGATCTGGAAGAATCTAACTTGTCCGTAGGTGTGACTGAGTGTGAATTTGTGTTTGTCTCTGTTTGGAGAGGCGGTGGACTAGTGGCAGAAACTTGGACTATGGGCAGAAAAGGTCTCTGGTTCGTCTCTGGTTCGACTCCACGGAGAAACAACAAAAAGACGAACCTGGATTGATCTGTCCAAAAATCCAAGAGGATTCTCCCTACCCTGTCTAGTGCCCCTGAGCAAGGCACCTTACTCCCCCAACATCTGCTCCCCGGGCGCCGTACATGGCTGCCCACTGCTCTGTGTGTCCTGCACCAGATGGGTTAAAAGCAGAGGTTAAATTTCCCTCCTTGCATGAGTGTGCTTGTGCATGTCTGTGCATGTGTTTGGGACAAATAAATGTATCTTAATCTTAATCTTAAGACTGGATGGTCTTAAGCACTTTTGGAGCTTCCTTTCTCTCCCCTTCAAATCTACTCTGAATGCATACTCTCAAATACAATTGACAGAAATCCGTTGTAGTGACAGTGAACTTTAAACCCTGAACACCACAGGTCTCAGATCATTCCAAAAGTCATTCTGGAAAACAAGCACTAGCATTATACTCTGCTATATCTCTCTGTCCGTATAGAAAGTGGACGCTCAGTTCTAACGTCAGGATTTCTTGGGACAAGGACCTGCTGCAATTGATTCAGATCACATGAGGGGAAGAGATGCGATGCGGGTAAGCTAATCATATCCATACTGCAGCACTGAGCTGACATTTGGAAGGACCTTGGCTGTCTCGGCGAGCTGCTGCAAATCGACAGACACAACGCGCTGAAATTCACCCTTCATATTTCACCTCGTCCGGTGACAAGCCTCCATTCAGAGGCAGAGGGAGACATTGCAGGGGAAACTCAATTGACTGATAGGGGACCGCTCGCAGTACAAACATATGGATTAGCAGTCACCCCAGTAATGAATATCTCGGTGCAGTCTGAGGTTGGGTGGCATATTCTCCCTCGGAAACACACACACACACACAGATTCTGCTTTGAACCTCTCACGTGTCATCACCTGGCCTTCTGCAGGATGCACAGATGATATGCACTCACACACACTCACACACACCTGCGCCTCTATCATTGTGAGGACACTCATTGACATCATGCATTCCCTCAAACTGACCTGAACCTTAAAATCAAATCTTCACCCTCAAAATGCCCTTTTGGGAAATTGCGGAAAAAACGAAATTGTGAAATGTTCCCACTTTGCCAGCATGTCCTCTGGAAGGTCTGTAATTCAAACTGGTCCCCACAAAGAGAGAAGTTCAGGTTCTTGGGACACAAACACACATAAGTGAGTAATATATTTGGTCTCATTTCAAGTTCTGACCTTTTAGGGTTTTACTAACTTGTTATGATAGCACTGAAATTTTCCTTCTTCCGGATCTTATCATGTTTGTCAAGCTCCTGCTCTGTTTGGCACAAGACATCAGTCGGCCTGGGTGGTGGGAGGTTGACTCATTCACCATATGTGTGTGTGTCTGTGTGTTTGTGTGTGTGTCTGTGTGTTTGTGTGAGAGGGAGATAGTGCAGAATGTGTATTTATGGAAAGGGCCGGGACAAAATAGCAGGAATCCCTGAAAATGCAGCAATAACTGATGTTCTGCAATTATCTTATTAAATGACTCCTCATTATCAACTTGCAAACATTATTTGTTTGATGTAATTTGCATTTTGATAGTATTGCTCCTCTTCTTTAGTAATTATTAAATAATGTAATTTTCAACGCAGAGGCAATTTAATCATTTCAATTCACTGTTTGTTGAATCGCATTACGCTAATTGTCATTCAACTACACAATTACTCTTCAGAATAATGGATATTATGATTTTAATTAATATACAATTTTGTTTAAAGAGTAATATAATGTACATACACAAAAACGTTTAGCTACTAACATTAATTTATTTTATTTACAGTCGAATAAATGTCAGCCATGAAACTGGAAACTGTTTTAAGGGATTAAAACAGGAGTTAGTCACCATCTTCTGGTTTGGAACTGCTGCTGCTGCCGCTACGCCTCGTGAAATGATGTCACATGAAAGATTTCAAAGTACTCAGATATTATAAGTTGGCAAAAATGTTTCCGCCCCCAGCAGGAGCAGGGCAGATTCGGTTCTTTGAGTCACTCTCCATAGCGCCGGAGAGCCAATTGATTTTCAGAAGTGTGTAGGAAGTGGGGACAGGCCGGGCAAATGTTTCAAGTCTCCTCCATGTTCTGGAGGGTTCCATCGTTTTGTGCCCGTGGAAAGACGTGCGGCTGTGACTCTGGGATCGAAGCACGAGCGCTCGGTCCTGCCACTCACACACATTACAGACTGTACACAGAGGGATGAGAGGAGGATGGATCCTCACTGAGATCGACTGAATGTGTAATAAAGGTCGTCCTATCCGGCCCTGCAGGTATTCTCAGAGGTGACATTAAATGAGCTCTGCTCCAACAAGACTCATAATTTGACTTAATGATTGATATCATCAATAACTAAAAAAAAATTTAAGCTGATGATTGTTTCTTGAAGGATGTAATTTTGAATTCTTTACCTGACACTGGGTTGTTTCTTTATTAACTCACTTTAAATGAAACTCAACTTTAGGTAATGATTTTTCTGCCACCATAACAAATCAATATCTAAGATTCTGGAAATTAAATCTTTTATTTACAATCTCTATTACTTCCACGTCTTATTCTGGGGACTCTCTTCCATCAGGGAGTTGTATGCACTCACTAATAATGCACCACATACTGGCAGGGACCCACGCTGATTTATTACCTCAAAGGAATTCATGAACACGATTTTGTAGAGGTAATTAAATAATTTTGAATCTCAAGTCTCCCATGTGCTTCTTTTTTAAACCTGCTTTTATTAACTTGAATGTATTTTAGGAGCACACGAGTTGTTGGGTGACAATCCTCTAAACTCCAACTTCAGAGTTTTCATTATAGCTTTCAAGAGCCAGATTCAGAGACTGCACACAGAGACACTCCAGGTTTATACAAGTTTGGCACGGTGTTGCAAAGTATTATATTTAAACAATCAAGTTTTGAACTCTATGTGCAATTTTCTAAATAATGAATGAAAGAGAATGTGCATTATTATGAGCCTCTCAATATAAATGCACTGTCATATGCATTGAACCATCTCCGTACTGTCATTAGAGGGTATGTGAGTGTTGTCATCACATGCAAGGTTAACTCTGACAAGTTACGGGGGGGAAAAAAATGCTAAAAAAGCTATTTATGCAATTTTAGTCTGCAAACAGATTGAGAAGGAGTTCATGGAGAAGTTTTTAGAGATTGCTGAAGACTCAGGAGAAGAGGAGCAACATGAAGCGATACTGTCCACACACAACCACAATATTCTTTGAAGTGCTTGTGACTTTGATCAGGCTGACAAATCCTGCTTTAAAGTAGGGCTGGGGGTCTGGATGCCTCCAGGCTTTGTTGGGTGTAACGTTCCTCCTCTGCTGTCGAGCTACACCAATATATACATACGAATGTTAGGAAACTCAATTTCTGGCCACATTTCAACTCTCAGCGACTCAGATTGTCTAATGTGTCACTGTACTGTCGACTTCAATGGTCTTAAGTTTTACATGAAAGTGAATTTGTTTTTCCCTTCTTGTGTTGCAGCTGTCCTCATTCACTGCAGCCTCCTGATGGTTGGCTGAGGAACAAGGTGAAGGATGTCGTATCACATGCAAAGTGACATAAAAGTAATACCTCGTTTTTTATCATCCTCTGCAGAGAGCAAGTTTGTTTTGATGACATTTCCCCGACAGGAAATGTATTTCTGGTTTTTCTTTCTTTCGCTAGTTGATTACCAATCTCACAAAATCCAGACCTATCACCACGGCGCTGGAGAAAGGTCTGGCTGCACACCTTCTATCATTCTGCTCTAGGGAACAAAAAAACCCAACCTCGCTTGTTTGTATTTCTTTCACCAATTACAGTCGGAGGTGACGCTAATCCCAGGACGCAGGAGCGGTGCCCCTGTAAATAGTGTCGGGGAGGAACTTGTTTAAGTGGAACATTTACAGGGAGGGGAACACTGACAGTAAAATGGCTAATTCACTGCAAGGAAAATGGTGTAAAAGATGCATTTCTACTGAGTAACTGCATAATCCAAATGTGTCGGTTGCTGGTTCTGAGGGGATGTCATTGTTTACCCCTAGCAAAGGGGATTTTGAGTAAGTTTCTCACTAATAAATTATGCAGTAATCATTCATATGTTGTTATTGTTGATAAATAATGTAAGTAAATCATTTGAGTCTGTTCAAATCAATAAATGAATGCATCAAGGGGTCTCTCCTTACCCGTGACTTCTCCTCGAGTCTCGTCATCATGACAATGGTGTTGGATCTCTGCTCCCACACCATCCTCCAGAAGTCGCTGAGTGTCTCTGGCAGAGGCCCCTGTGTGGCGATGTAGGCATTCTGCTTCCTGTAGCCGTCGATGTAGTTGGAATTGATGTAGTCACTGCCTGGAACAGCTGCAAACAGAAAACACAGGGCGTCCATCACATATGTTACACAGTGCGGTTATTTGATCTGATAATATTGAACTGGTGGCGAGGACTTTTACACTCATTGAACAGACAATCGGGCTCTGAATGGTATTTTCCGATCAAATCAAAACACTCTGTATCAAAGGGAAGTGGGTGCACGGGAGATTTCTGAGCAGCGGCTGCTTTTCACACACAATGTCCTTGGAACCGGTGGAGGAGGCCTCCATCAATGGCTGCCTGAGGGGTTAAGTGCTTACATGAGCTCTTACCGTCCACAGAGGTGAGCACCACTCTGGAGTGGTCGTAGGCGATGACGTTTGCATAGCGATTCTTTGGCTTGTTGACTTCCATGTTGGAGTTCTCCCAGGTAAACTGCTGGCCGGGATCAATGGACTGTGAGGGCGGGCGGGGATAGAATAGAGGGAGAGCAAACAGAAAAAGATGGAGAGAGGACGATTATAAGAGAGTGGACAAAGAGAGACACAGAGCAAAACAAAATAGAAGAAGCAAGGGGTAAGATTAAAAAAAGCACAAAGGGAGGCTCTTGTGTTTAACACTGGTGGAAGGGAAGGGACAAAATTACACCGCTGTCTGCTGTCAGCGCTTCTAAAGCAGGACAACAAAGCCTTTAAAAGGAACGTACACCCCCAACGTGTCCCTTCAGAAGCCACAGCGGAGGGCTACAGGTAAGTGGTTTTAAATTGTGTGGGACACTGTGCCCCGGCTGAAGCCATCAGTTAACAAAGTGCCATATTGCTACACGGCGTCGGCTGTTGGTGCATTAGCCGGTTAATTATTTGCACGGCACTTGATGTCTCGAATGCTAATGAGGCAGAAATATAAGAGCACTCGTTTTCTCGCTCTCCATCAATTGATGCAAGAGAGCCGGCGAATTCCTCCAGCTTCTAAACCAACATTATGAGAACGAAATTAGGTTTAAGGAGTTGCAGGCAACCGCGAACACTCATTCTGTCCCTTCAGGGTAGTCCTATTGAATTACATGATTCTCCAAAGTCACATGCCCGGCTGCTCGCGGTAACCACTGTTCTCCTCATTCTTTTTTCTGTCTTTTCTCATTTTTCTATTTCTGTTGCCTTTCCTTATGCTCTGTTTTTGTTTCACCTTCTCCCTTTCAGCTCCTCTCTGCTTTTAACCCTTTCCATCTGATGTCATTTGTCTTTCGGGGCTAAGACGACAGCCGACTGCATACCTATCGATCCAGGGGGGGGATATGTGACGGCCTCCCATCCCTCGGCTCAATAAAGTCACAGTGTCTTGTTATTCTGTATCGATCTCCACCGGCTCACACCGGAACCTTGTCCACTAATTCCCCGGACCTTTGGACTCGCAAATCCAGCAGGACTCTGAACGACTCCTTTTGGAATTCTTTCACTTACTTGATGTGGCTGAGGCACTAAATTAATTATTAGAGATGATTTTTTTGGTCAAAGCTTGACAGATAAAACATAATAATTATTATAAGTGGATAAAGGATCGAATAAAGGGATCAAGGTGAGGTCTGGGGAGAATTCCGAGCCATGAAATGATCAGCGAAGCAGCACTATCAAAAGTGTCCTGGTCTTGTTGGTTCATTAATATTTCTATAGAGTAAAGTGAACATCTCAAAGATACATTAGGAACAGGCGGTTTTAGATCTGACTATTTAAGTTACCAGAGAAAGCCTTGTACGTGCTATTTGACTTTGAAATGAGATGTGAAAAATATGGAGTGCTCATATGCAGGAAACTTTTACAACAGCTCCAAATTGCTCAGTGGAGAGAGTCATGTGGGCATAGGCCTATTGCTGCTGATGAGCTCGGCACTGCCAATTTCTCTGTCCATGCCTGCCAGCGTGAAGAGAAAGATTTAATTTGCAGTCAAAACGCGTCATATCCATATGAGAGCTCGGTGAACGCAGCGGGTATGCTACACCGATGACAACTAGCAAACAAGTAAGGTAGAGGTGGTGGGAAGAGGTGAGAAGGAAACGGCAAAGGTATTCTCGCTCTTACACTGGAAATGCTTTCAAATGAATATAATGATGGCGCTATGACGAGTGCAGCGTGATATTGCTTCCTGTCAGGAGGAGCTGCAGCAGGCCTGATTGACAAATCCTGCTCATTACCCAGTGTGCACATGGCTCAGCGTGCTACGGACTGGCGTTGGTGCTATAGGAAGTGTCAGGCCGCCTGAAACATCAGGGAGACGTAGCGGTGCAGCCTCAACAATTTCCAAGCCATGATGGTGAAGCGCGGCGGGAGCAGCCGGCGAACGTGAGTGTGACAAAGCACCATGAGCTCCGCCACAGCGCCTTGTTTGGCGCGGGGACGGGCGGCCATCTGCCGGGCATGGAGGGGGTCTTCCCTGGCTCGGGAATGACTGGTGCAAGGAGGGAAGGGGGCCAAGCTGGTGGCCTGCAGGCAGACAAACCACTTCTCTGGCTTGATTCGTTTACACTAACTCAACAGGCCGTGAGGGCAAAGTGCTGGAGAGGCACTGAGCAGCACAACCAAGAACTAATTGTCTCTCCAGTTAGCTGCTCATTTCACAGCCAACCACATCAAAAATCATTCAAACAAAGTGCAACTCTGCATACATGGATAAAACATATATCATAACACTTCTTTCTCATGCATTGTAATGGCTCCTCTCAGATTTGAAGACCAAAGTTTTAATCCGTCTTCATTGATATAAATGGGGTGGATGAAATGCTCCTATCTGTATAACACAATACAGCTTGACAGCACAACAAACCACATCCTCCATAATGACCGTGAAGTTGAATAAATATCTCTCAAACTAATTTAACAACCTTTTGTGAGGGTTGGATTTATGCATGGCGGTTCCGTTACAGCGCATTAGATTGGAACTGAGAATGTAATCACATCTCAAATCGGAATGAAGGTCTAAATCATGTACGAGAAAAAGCACAAACATGAATTACTAATAAAATAAAGTACCACTTACAGCTGTAAATGTATTTTTTTTTTAACCGGCAACACTTGTTAAATGATAGAACAGTTATATAAGGCTTTCAGATAGAAGTTTTTTTTTTCCCACAGCAAACACTGAACAGAGTAGAAAGCACAACAGTTATGAAATGTTGGCTAAAGTTTGGGGCTTGTAGTGATGCTCGGGGAAAGGTCACAAGGCCACTGAAATAAATGTTCTGCTTCTCTCTGGAGTGTGAAATTGCACTGCCAATTTCATACTGTAGCAACACACGCTGGTCACAGACAGAGGCAATCGAGTAACCTTTTAGGTTATGGTGAATATAAAAAAAGATCTACAGTCACTCCTGCTGCCTTGTTTCGATCCATCAATCTAAGGGAAAGACTTGATCGGACAAAACGGATCCGACGATCACAGCAAATAAATAAAAGACGCCCCTTGTTTTTCTGCATTCAAGGATGCCTCGTCTCTTGATCTGGCCTTGCGTTAGTCCCCACACCAACCATGTGCCACTTTAAATGCAAATGTGCTCCCTTTTTTTGGAGGAAGAACACTGACAAGAGATAATCCCTCACAGAGCCGCATCGCAGAGACCGCCTGCGAAATAACATTCTTCGGGGAAACATCAGGACGCACACAGATTGCTTAAGCAACTCGCCACCTGCTAGTTTTGTGAAAAAGCATCTTGCAGCATTTAATGTAAGTGTCGGTTTCCTGGTGGGATTGGTAATAGAGCTGTAAAAATGACTGAAGAATGTCTGCGAAAGAAGTCTTCTATAATCCATTTGAATACATGCATATGGGATCAAAGAGACATAAACACAAAATGTCCTCCCAGACACGATAACAAAGAAACACATTTATGCGCTTGAAAGACACTGATACGCCATTAGCACAATAGCACACGGCTCTTACCTCGTACTCCTGGGAAAAGCGGAGGCCGTCGTTCGCCTTGAGTCGCTCGATGTGGTCAGACAGGTCAACGACAGTGATGGGCGGGTGCTCCCTCATTCCTGGGAGAGGAAGAGGAGGTGGGAAGAGGAGGGAAAAGGACAAAGAGGAGAGTGAGACCAGGCTGTTCCTCCTACATTAGACATTCACACAAACATTGGTTGGACCACAGGGTGAGTGAGGCTGCCGGTGGGACCATGAGGTGGCTGTACAACAGTGAGGAGAGTGCACTTTGTTCAACAATGCATGAAGAGAGGGAGAGGAGAGAGGAGAGAGGAGAGAGGAGAGAGGAGAGAGGAGAGAGGAGAGAGGAGAGAGGACACAGGTTGAAACAGGCTGGTGACATTTGGTGATATCGTCATGCTAAGTGAGGAGGACAGAGGTGGGGCTGGCTCTGCGATGCACATGAGTGACTGGGTGAGCATGCTCCTGGAAGGAAGCAGGAGGCAGACATCTCTGACTCCACAACGCTCAATCGGTGGCAGAGGTGGGATCAGAGCAAGAACCCACAAGTCTCTACGAATCAGTCACACTGTCACTTCCCTGGGAGCAGAAGAAAAAAAGTCACTGGTCACCAGCCAAAACTCGTTTCTTTGAAAATCTCTTTCCCTACAATAGACTATCTTTCGGCCAAGCCTGGAGCGCTCGGGCTGGATTAATTTCAAACAACCTCCCTGCCGCTCTCGAGATTTCTCATCGCCGGGTTATTGGATGATTTATTGCTAATCTACCGACACAAATTCCCCCTGTGCCTGTGAACTTGGCAGGGCTCTGTGCTTAAACGGATTGCCGGGAACTTGCCTTATGTGTAAAAAGTTAACTGTATGACACGCATGAAGACGCCCTCAAGTTATACACGGAGCATCATTAACCTAACATAAAGCCTTGAAGTCACACAGAGATCAGGATAACACTTTAAAACGCTGGAAATATTAACATTAGAGCCTTTGGCTGAGCGCATCTGGGAGGTCATGGGTCACGCTTTTAGACTAGCGACCGCTGAAACCTCATTATTGCTGCAATGCTAATGGCTAATGCTCGGTAACTACAGCCACTGCACAAAATGAGACCTGACCAATTAGACTAATTTAATACTATCGCATGGGGGCACAAAAGAGCACATTCACATTAATGTGTATGTGTTTGTTCGGCCAGGTCTTTTATAGCCACATTATATGCTAAATGGCCAGCGAAGTCATAGATAACAAGGCTAATGTACAGCAAGTGTAACTGTCCGTATTGCTCAACCATCCGTGAGGCCATCTAGTCTCGTGGATTCGCACCAAATAGGTGTTGTGGGAAGTTCACGGCCTAGAGTGGCCCTCGCTGCATCCTTGAAGTGCCAGAGGCATCAAGCTTGTGGGCTTGTGATGTCTGTCAGGATTGCGACATGGGAATGGGATCGGGGGGTGAGTGAGAGAGGAGAGACTGCATGTGTGGGAAATACACAGTAGGTGAGAGAGCAGACTAACTTGGAGTGTTGGGGCAACGATGCGAGCTGGGACCTGTGGAGAGAGGAGAGTGAAGGAAGGAGGAAGAAGAACACTCAATCAATGGAGACGGCTCAGGATCAGACCAGGGCCTTGTAGAAAGCTATTAGTGTTTGCTCGCTTAGGACAATTCAAGTAGTGTACGTAAGGCTGTGACACAGACGAGCATACAAAGCTTGGATTTGTAAGAGTGAGCCTTCACAGCTAAATGTGGCTCGTGGAGTATTTGGGTGTTTTTTTCCACTGCAAGATAAAGCACAAACAGGAGTGTAGTTCAGGTCAAAATGAGGAAAGGTGTGGTCCGAGCCATAAGTACAAAGGAGTAAAGTCCACTGAGTACACATGGGTCAGCACGGCGCCACACAAGCACTTTGTCCTGCATCTGTGACTCTCACTAATCTTTATCTCCTCATGTTGTCATCCTATCATCTGTCAGGTATTTTTCTTATCTTATATCTATGATAGTTTGTGTGTATTTTTAACGCTTGGCTGCACCTCAACGACCTTTAGATGGGATAATACATCCGACGCCAAGATGGTGTCTCGTCACACATGGAAGTTTGGGTGATCATTCTACCTTTTGACTCCAAATTTGACTAAGCTGGTTGTTTGTTTCAAGCCTGTATTACCGTCTGATTGCCTGCATTATTTGCTCCATTGGACTTGGTGGGTACAACTTTATTTTCACCGAAATAAATGATGCCCAACACTACGACCCAGGTTATGAGACCGGAAACTCCTTTTGAAATGCTCCCCTGTGAATACTTACTGCAAATTGCCCTATGCTGTAAATGGCACTGCACGCTTTATCTGAAGCGTTCAAATACATAGTGATCATAGTTAGGTATTTGCAAATAGAATCTGATCCAGGTCCGGGACGGATGAATAAAATAAAACAACAGAACTGCTGCTGGAGAGCCAGGAGCTACAGCCCAGGTCTGTTTAAAGGATTATTCTGGTATTTTTACACCTGGGTCAAAATTATAAATCTGTCTGGGTCTAAATATTATAAATAATTCATGAGGAAAAAGACATGTTTTGAATGAGCTGAATATTTTGTTATAACCTCAAAAAGGCAGCAATTTAAAAGTGCTCTCATATGTTTAGATTGTAGAGTCTGGATTCCTCGAGATAAATGTGAGTCTCGTTCAGGCAGAAATCTCATGAGAGTTGAGTTTTTGCAGGAAACTCAATATGTAAACGTGACCGAGAGTTACAGAGGGCCGGCTGCGACAGAGCGGAGGAACAACACTGAGTTTGAGGAGGAGTAACTTACTTAAAAAGAAAAAAAAAGACTGACCACAATTTACAAAGCTTTCACAGGCTTATTTTAGTCGATAGGGACATGTTGAAGTTGTGGCTACTGGTGCAACAGGTCCATACACTGCACCTTTGTTACCATCATGTTTGCAGTGTTTCCACCACTGCCGGTCAAACAGGAGAAGAAACCCAACACTAAAGCACTTACTCCTGGAGGAAAGTGCGGTTTCAAGAGCAGAGAGAAGTGCGGCAGACGCAGTGGAGGTAATGTTATTAGCTTAAGGTATTCTGTTGACATGGCATCAGTACTTTGACGTGGACAAATGCCCCGTGGGATTACATTACAGCCGCTTCGCAGTTTCCATATATAGTGGTCTCGCTCAATAAAACATTTTTGTCCCTATTAATCATTTACATGCAGAAATGGGGGAAATAGGGCTCACGTTTTAAAGTACCAGAAATACCCTTTAACAAAACCAACATGCTAGAATCTGCCGGACCACTTAACAACAATCAGAATCAGAGCAGACATGTTCACCTGCTGCGGGCGAATCAAAGTGAGAGAGGGGCGAGAGACAGAGGAACGGGCCTGTTCAATATTCACTCAGCTCAGTCTCACACATGAGATTTTTGATAGTCACAAAACAGGAAGGTGAGGAAGAAAGAGGTAAATGTTGACGTGTGAAGACCAGAGAGAGAGAGAGAGAGAGAGAGGGAGAGAGAGAGAGAGAGAGAGGGAGATGAAGAGAGAGAGAGAGAGAGAGAGAAAGATTACCCTACAGGGAGAAATGGAAGACGAAAGAGGAAAGAGGTGGAGTGGGAGGATGGAAGAACAGTCCTCCTTTAGAGCGGCAGCATTGCTTAATTCCTTTGCAGGGGTTCAAAGGGGCTGTGTGTGTTTCTGTGTGTGTCTGTGTGTGTCTGTGTGTGTGTGTGTGTGTGTGTGTGTGTGTGTGTACGTCGAATGGGATCTTTAAACACACAGAAGCGCACAGACGCCCGGGTTGACATTTTCTCTCAGCTGCATTGTTCCCTCTGCCTGGCTCACCTTGACATCGGAGGCAGCAGGACTCATTACCAGCTGGGTGGAATGAAAGGAGCTCATGGAGGAGGGAGGAGCGAGGACCGGGGGGGGGGGGATTAGGAGGAAAAATGAAGAAGGCTGATGCAGAGGCGGGCACCCCCCCCTTCTCCATCACCTCCACCAGAACCCACCCCACTTCACTAACGCACGCGGCTGTAATCTGAATCACTCGGCCGGACTCCAGTGATTCTGATCAGAGCTGAATATGATGGTGAACACGATTCGTTTATTTTCTCTCCTATCGACCCATTTTTGTTTTGTGTGTTTTTTTTTTTTTTTTTGAGAACTGGTCGAATTTCTTTAGCCGACGGAGAAATAACAAAATAAGCAGGACACATAAATTGCACACAGCAACATCTGTTACAAGGCACTAATAAACAAGAGACCCGTCTAGAAGAAAAGAAGAGGAAGGCAGGTGTTCATTGCAGGAGCAGATTGCTTCTGGAGAGGCTGTTTAGAGTTTAGATGAGAAAAGAAAATGAAATATCCACCATTAAAAAAAAGGGGGGAAATAAAATATATTAAAGAACACTATTATAGTTATGAGTCACCTTTAGAAATCATCTGTTTTTAAATTACTGCCTGATGAATTCCACATAGCGATTGTGTTTTCAAATCCCTCGTCACAAAGGCAGAGTGTACTTTTTTATTCATTTTTATGAAACTGTCGAGTGAACCTGAACCTTTTCCAACAGTGCTCTGATTAAAATGCACCAACTGAGAGTAGAAAGTCACACATTTCAAGAAACCAGCCCAGTACAACACACTTTTCTCACTCGCTCTCCCATGGGCAACTATACAGGTTCATGGGAGGTTTATTCTGCATTCACGTCCTGTCTGAGCTACTGTTATAATGAGTTTCCAAAGTTGCAATCAGAATAACCGGTCAAGGCAGATGGCCGCCCACACTGAGTCCGGTTCAGTTCAAGCTTTTCTTCCTGTTTAAGGGGAGCTTTTCATCTCCATTGTTGCCAAGCGTTTGCTCAGAACAGTTGGATTTCTCTGTTCTACTGAAAGCTCTCAACATTACCATGTAAAGTGCCTTGACTGGTGAAGCGTTAACATCAATTTCCAAGTCCTAATTAGGGCTGGGAAACAATATATATTCGTCTTGGCACTTGCTTCAAGTACATATATCCCTCAGTGTTGTGACATGTCGTTTCATTTTAATGTAAAGTCAACCACACAATCAGCTCTTTAATCTGAAACTGTCTCGGTGATGAACACAGTCCTGAAGATGGGGATTTCTCCAGCCTCTCCCATCAATCCCATATAACATAAATGCAGGATGAGTTCATTTCTCAGGGGCAGTTGAGGGAAAGCGAAGCAAACTTGACCATGCGTAGATAAAGCTATGATTGTTAGACCATCGTTTGTTACCTGGGGTCTGGTAGTTGAGTCTTCTCATCTCCACGGGGTCGGAGGAATTGGGCAGCAGGGAGTCTTTCACCCCCCCTGAGTGGTCGTCTTTGGGTAGAGGAGACGCCCGTTTCCTGTGGTAGCAAAAAACATGGAAGTACAGCGATGAGGACACTGTGGTGAGACGAGCCAATCGCTCAATACAGGGGCGGGGACTTGGCCGTCAACATCAAAAGTTACTCGCTGAGAATAATTCATGTTTCTTCTAATTGGTTGGAAAACAAGTCTAACGTCTTCACTGTGCTGCACACTTGATGAGGTTAATTGCATAGTTAATGGTTCTCAAATTGTTTTTTTCTGAGGACCAGCAATTGAAGAGACAGTAGGTAGCAGGGTTCTACCCCCATTAGTTTGCCAACTGGAGTTTAATGTGTTTGAAGAAACGCCATCATTTTCCTGGAGTGGGCTAAGTTGAGTTTGTTTGCTGCTGGATAGGTGACAGCTGCTGTGTGGGAATGTGTACTTGAGCGTGTGTGTTTGTGTGTAGCGAAGATCTGAATGTGTGATTTTCTTAGCTGTGTGTGTGTGTGTGTGTGTGTGTGTGTGTGTGTGTGTGTGTGTGTGTGTGTGTGTGTGCGGGCAACCACACATTGTGTTTACTGGCTTTCCAGATTGAGAGGAAAGATGCTGTAATTAGCTCATCAGCTGGGTGGCACAACACTGGGTAATTAGACCGGTTCTGCGGCACCTGCACTGCCAGGCCTGGCCCGGATCGGTCTGACACGGCACAGACACGAGAGTGCAGCTCGGCCTGGCTCGGCTCAGTCGGCCGTGAGTCTGTCCATCGGGTGGAGAGAGGGAGTAGAGAACCCATCCTGCCTGTAGTCTGATGTTCAGACAGGCAGCATCTGTTGACATGTGCACACAGATGTACACGTTCCCACCTCTCTCACTTACAGCTGCAGACTCACACAGATACAGCTGCAGACTCACACGCCTCCTGACTGCGAATGGAAATGGGCGGAAGGAAGCATCAGGGTGCCCTGTGGAAATTTCACATCTCATTGCACTCCATTTGCAAGTGGCGAGCGTGGGTTTTAGGAAGGAGCAGGGGGCCTCCTGTTTGTGGTGAGAATACATAAAGCTGGGGGGTGCACACGCAGCCTTAACCCGGCCCACCTCAGCCCTCGTGGCCCTGGGCCTCACTGCCACCTGTTCACTTCTGCAGCGAAGGCTTAAGCTAATGCTAGCAGCGTGACGGCTAATCTATGACAAGCATCTCTTCCTCTCCAGCCGAGAGCTGAGCCAGAGCGTATCCGGTTCTCCCACTGCTGGTGCTGGGGGGTGGCTGCGTGTGTGTGTGTGTGTGTGTGTGTGTGTGTGTGTGTGTGTGTGTGTGTGTGCGTACGTGTGTGAAATATGTGGGCATCTGGAATCTGTTCTCCACAACCCTCATCTCCAACTCTCCCTTCCAATCAGTTGCCAATCTACGTGACACTTCAGTGCCGGATTTAAGTAAACATAGCAGCAATCTCAATGGGATTATTCTCCTCAGGCTCAAAGTGAGGGTTAAGACGTGTAAGAATGTAAGTACACACAGACTTATACACAGTGTGTGTGTGTCGTACGGGGAGAACTTAATGAGGGTAGGACAGGGCCCTTTGTTAACACTCCTGCTATGTGGAACCAGGCGGGGGGGGAGGGGGAGGCGGCTAAAAGTGGAGGAATGGGTCTTGGTGGAAAATGTCAGCTTAAGAGATGGGAACATTTCTTTTTCAGCAGTTTCCTCGTCTGGCATTTACTTCACAATGGCCCATTCAGCGGCAGGTGATGCCTTGGCATATTCAGATGGGGCCAATCGTGAAGGGGGGGGGTGCGCTGACACTGGCTGGATAATGAAAACACAGCACGGAGACAAACCACGGCAGACAGGACGATCTGAGGGGGGAACACTGGCACTAGGTGTGGAGCATGCACCGGTACACAGATGTGACCTGGGGTTCCTTTAACCCCGGTTATACAAAGGGTGCAGAGTCCGTTGCTTCTCGTGTAATTCTTGTAAAACGGGTCAAATCAGATCAGGCTTCAGTTTGAAGACGAGCTCTTGTTTTTATATTTGAGTGATTCTTTTTTTTTGGAAGACCAATTGGAGGAAAGAGAGAGAGGAAACTGACTCTGCAACCACTAAGAGCTGGTGGACACCAACAATTTACAACACAAATGAAGGGGTCTTGGGTGGTGATGGGTGGGGGGGATGAGATTGTGACTGACATAACAGTAACAGTACCCACCTTTCCTGTTTGCTGCTTTCATAGAGGACAAAAAGAATGGGGTGGGGGGGTTAATATGTAGTTCTTTCTCACACGGACCGATAACTTCCTCACTCAATGCTCTTCTGACTCTGTGCTATTTTCAGGAAGTTGAATGTACGTCCTCCAGACATTTAAACCACAGCATAGAAAAGTTATCCTTATACTTATTGGAGACTTTCTGAACACAACCTTCATGATGACTGCGGTTGGCGCTGGTGAAATATGCAGGTAGCAATAACAATCCAAGCTGAGAGAGTGATTATTCCTTTTGCACATTTGCTGCCAGTCCACTGTGACAAGGGCACACAGCCACCTCCCACAGTTCCTTCTGTCAATCTGTGTCTGTGCGGAGAAAGGGCTTCCAAACGGAGGACGTGCTATTCAGCAGTGAGCTGTCTCCAGGCCTATTATTAACCAGTCCCTTTGCTCAGTCTGCTGGAGATGGCAGCCACACGGCTCTCTGCGAGGCTGTGGATGGCAGGTTGGAGGCTCGTGTGATGGGAAATGGGACATTTTGTAACGGTGCCATTAAGAGAAGATATGCAGGTGGGACTTAATCAGGAGGAAGTCCACTGAGGTAAATAATGGCTTACATGTAGGTAATAAGATTCCTAAAATGGTGTTTTTATAGTGTCTAAAACCCATTATGTTATCGTTAATGAGGTGATATCAACATATAAACAACTGTTTAATACTAACAAACCTAAATAATGGATGGTTGTATTTAGGTCTGCTACAAATTATTATTTTCATTTTTTATTTATCAATTTATCATTTGGTCTATACGTTTATTTTGTTTTGTTTATTCTGAAGAAGTCACCGTCACATTTTATATATATAAGTAGCAGCTATAAAATATTTCACATTTTTGTTAATAAATTACTTAAATGATTATTCAGTTATCAAAAATAACAAAGAAGAATGGAAGCTTTGACTGCTCAATTACAATTAAGGTCTGATGTTTTTGTGAGGAGGTGGCTACCTATTGCAGGATACCTCTCTAACTGAGGGGAATCCTGTGGTACGATGGAATGTCTTAACTGTCCATTTATTTATTTACTTATTTATTATTTTTCACTAATCAGTCTGTCATATATAATTTGTGATATTGTCAAGGAATGTTTGTGTTTCTCTTCAATAAAGTTCTAAAAAAAAAAATAAAAAAATAACAAAGAAGATATGAACCAACTGATTACTGAAGCATTTGCTGTATTATTTTACATGTATAATAATATCATTTGTCTGTGAATCCCCAGTTCTTTGTCTGTTTGTGGTTCAGCTGCACACGGGCACCTGAGGAGCTTTGAAGAGATACAGCTCCAGCTCTTAGCTAAGCCCTCTGTTGCAGCCGTCTGTTTGTTACCTGAAATGACCAGTGGCGTTGGCTACAGCAAACTTCCCACTCCTACCTAAAAGTTACCGACAGCCGAGCTATACTTTTCATTAGGAGGTCAATGTCAGCTGCCTTTCCAGCTGACACCTCATATAGTAGTTCTGTTACAGGACAGCCAACTGGGGGCCAAAATCTCTCAGGGAGAAATGAGAGTTTTCTGAAAGACAAATCAATTCGCCTTTGGCTCCTTTGCAATTACGCCAGATATTATTGTAAGGAAATTGGATGTTACAGTTTGGCGTGTGAGCAGCTTGGTGCTAGTGGGAGAAGGGAGCATGTCTCATTATTATTCCTGATGCAACTAAAAGAAATTTACAATCACACTCGCTGCAAATTAACCTCAAACAAACACAGAGAGGAATAAGCGAGGAATGACACATGGGCACAGCCTCTTACTTCTTAAAGAGCAGGATGGCGATGACGATGATGACGATGAGGACCACGGCCAACACTGGGCCCATGACCCACAACATCTCAGGCTGCTCACTCAGACTGGCTGGGACCTGGATCGGGTCGGAGTAGGGACTGGCTGAAAACGTCATCTGTGAGGAGACAGAAAACAGAAGGCGTGAGACAACTTCAGAGTCTGCAAAGGTTTCACTTAAGACATTTTATGAGATTCTGAAAAGTTGAATTAAAAACAGCCTCCACATTTGAGGAGAGCTGAAATTTAAGAGAAGAACCATGTGAGCATGTTGTTACGATAATTATAACATTAATTGTGTAGTTTTTAATTGTAAAGGAACCATATGAGGTATTTTAATGTATAACAATGTCACAATATTAAGGTAAGCAGCCTCTTATATCTCTAAATGAGAGAAAAACACAACAATTTATCCCAAACATCTTATAATAGACATTTATTACACAGAATCTTCTGTACCTGTAACAATGTTGAAAAAATATGTATTTCCTGAATAATAGAGCCGGGTTCATGGGTCTCAGCAGAAGAATGCATAAAACCATCGAGAAAACACAAAGGACTCTTTCCCAAAAACAATAAGCATCTCGGGCTAATGACGTTATTATTATGTTTCTATTAAAGCTTAGCATGACATTAGAGGAAACTGCGACTGCTGCTGACAGAGCCAGTGAGAGACAAGGAGGATGAGAGAGGTAGAGACGGAGAGGATTAGTGTGCATGTCCCTTGGCCACTGAGATAAATGGGGGCACAGGAGAGGACTCATCTCTTCTTCATTAGTGTTCACACCGTGACGGAAGAGGAGAAGGAGGAGAAGGAGGAGGTGACTGTGAGGGTGCGCTTCCACCTTGGCTGTAAATGAGACATCTCCCTCCCCGCTCCTTCATCTACAAATGACGGTGCGGGGCGGGGGGAGGAGGAAGGGGGGGTGTGTGTGCGAGTGTGTATCCGAAGAGTGGGTGCACGAGGCGACGCAGCCAGTGTGGCGTTTAAAAAAAAAGTGTTCTGAGAGAAGAGGGAGAGCAAGGTGACAGGTAAAAAAAGAGAGAGGGAGGGAGGTGTGAGGCCTCTGTCGTTAAGAGCTCAGCGTGTCTCCTATTGAACGACGATGGGAGATGTAGATCGGCAGGGGGGTGAGGAGGGGCATGGGTGACAGATCGCAGCCCTCCGAGGGAATTGGGCTCCCAGCATGCAGCGGGAGTGGCGGGGCGGCGGGCGGCAGTAATCCGGATCATTAGCCGCACAGCAGCCGGCTCCTCGGCACACAGGCAGATATTAATTAGAAAGATAAGCTGTGATGAGCTCAAAGACTCCTGCACTCTGTCACATAGTTGTGTTATCTCTCTCCTACTCTCTTGGGCAAGTGGCAGAGAAAATGTTAATGGTACAGCATGTCTCAATCATGTACACGCAGACCGGCACACTCTGCAGGAGGCCCGGACGCCAGATAACTCCAGTGAGGGAATAAAAAGTTTCACCATTGGTGTCATAAAGCTGTGGTTTACAGCTGCGGTAGTTTTCCAGTTGTGTTTTAAAACACACAAATACACACATCAGGCACATGAGACCAGTTCTCTCGGGACCTGCGTGCCTCCGGGAGGAACCTATTATCTAAGAACAAAGAGAGAGGACGCCGCTGATGTGACAAAACCACCAGGCTTCCTGTTCCTTCGGGACGGCCCAAAAAAGGCTGCAGGAAGTGGCCCTGCTGGGAATCCTGGGAAAAGAGAGAACGTTTTTTCTTCTTCTTCTTCTCCCGTCGTAACAAATGACTGCAGCTGTGCTTTCAGGGAGGAGTAAGGGGCGGACGAGCGAGAGGAGAGGGCCCAGCAAAGAGAGAGAGAGGGGGCTTTTTGTCTGTTGGTCACGGCGAAGTACTGCGATCATCCATTTGAACGGCTCTAATATCTGATAAAGGCTCAGTCACGCGGCTCCACAATGCTTCTGCCCTCGCAGAGCGGGATCACAATGGAGCGATGGTGCAGTGATGGAATGTGTGAGTCAGAGAAAGTGAGAGACATTAAAGTAACGGTTATGTGTATGTGTGTATTTGTGTACAGTAAGCACGTGGGCAGGTTGTGTGGATGAGAAGCAGAGTTGGCTGCATGTTGATAAAATACCTGAATTCCCTCAGTTCAGAGGACAACAAATATAAAATCTTTTTAAAATACCTATAGAGCAGAGAACTGCATATAAAAGATTGAGGTCATTCTGCCTTGAACATTTATTGCAAGTGTCACTCAGAGAACAAAAAGTGATGACAGATCTCTTTTTAGAGTTTTTCGTTATTTCTGACCTCTGACATTTTTTATAATATTTTTTAAGCAACATCCTCTAAACAGGCTTCATAAAGGAAGTTAATTAATTCGTTATGACCTATAAAACAACCCCGTCCATGATGAGAAGAGGAGAGAAATAAGCATTAAGGCTCCGATTGAGATCTACTACTGTTAAGCAGATGCTGTATATTCAAAGCATTGTGTGTGAATGATAGTAAAACGTATTTGCATGTGTAAGGAAGCGTGCGCATCTGTCAGTGCGAGAAAGGAAAGGTGTATGATTGCGTGTTAAGACTAAACAAATGTGTGTAGGAGTGAGCATGTGTGTGTGTGTGTGTGTGTGTGTGTGTGTGAGAGCATACACAAAATACACAAAACACCAGCTTTTCTGAGCCTTTTTTCTCCAGCTGCTCTGAAACTCCAGAGTGTTTGTCGGGGGTCGCGGCGGCTCAGAGTCGTGTGCGTACGGGTGGGTTGTAAGTGTTTGTCTGAGACACAGTAAGAGAACAGGAGAGGGAGAGAAAAAGAGTAAGAGAGAGAGAGAGAGTGGGTGTGTGGGTGATGAGAGATGGCAAAGAGTGACGAAACAGAGAGGCAGAGAGAGAGAGAGAGAGAGAGGCTGAGGTGTTGTGGTAGCAGCAGTATATCAAGTCTGCTATCTGGCCCGTGGGCTACACAACTTCCTCAGTCATCCGCTGCGCCGCCGCCGCCGTCCCCGGAGCATAGAACCCGCGATGTGCAGAGCCGGCACATTAGTTTGAACACGCATCTGACCTCCAGCGCACGTCTCTCCAAAAAAAAAAAGAGGCTTGAATTAGCCGCAGGGATGTGCGCCAGACACACAAATAAAAAAAACATGCAAGGATTCCATTATGTATCTGTTGTTGTCTCTGCCTCCACGGGGAGGCTGAGGAGCCGACGTCCTCATCGGTGCTCGACGTAGGCAAAGGGAAGGAGAGGAAGAGAGAGAAGAAAGCAGAGGTGGAAAAGCTGAATGGGAAAGATGGTACAGTATGTGTGTGTGTGTGTGTGTGTGTGTGTGTGTGTGTGTGAGGGAAGAACAGAAATGTAGCTGCAGGCTCTAGTCTATCCTGTAGGATGACCATTCTCCCTCACACTCCTGCACTTCTCTCTCTCTCTCTCTCCCTTTGTCTCTGCTCCATTTTATCCGAACATGTCCTCCTTTCCAGATCCTGCTCTCTTCCCTCCTTGGCTGTCTCGGAATACAAAGCAGCCCAGATATCTCCAGGCGTAACTGGAGGGAGAAGCCTCCAGGAGGAAGTGACATAGCAGGTTGAACAGAGGATCCTGTCAATGTTCGCTATTTTTTTTTTCACCACCCTTGGAGAAAGGTTGGGCTTGGAAAAAAACAAAAAAACCACGATGCTCTTTTGATATTGTTTGTCAAAGGCTCTTACATTTAGAATGAGCCAGTTAAGAGTGTTTCTGAGCCCAGGGCAGTGACAGACATTAGAGCCACTAAGCCAAATCTTGTTGAGAATGACTTGAATATAAATTCCTGGACAACGATACAAAAGGAAAACGTTGGTAAACACATCTGAACACTCTCTGTTTTTTTTGGTTCCTCTCCGTTTGCCCCACTCTCACCTCGTCCTTATCAAAAGAAAAGCACACATAGGCACAAATCGACCCTTTCTTCCACAAGTTCACTCTCTCTCATCCCGGCTTCACATGCTGGACGGGACACAAGACAAAACAATCTCTTGCCTCCCTCTCTTCCTCTCTCCATCACCACCCTCCCCTTCGTCTCACATCACACAATATTTCATGCTACCTCCCTCCCTCCCTCTCTTCTTGCATTAAACGATACTGTTTATACACACCCAGCATCTATCATCCCATTTCACACTTCCCCCGGCTTGTTTATCTGCCTTGGGTGCTGGGGAGACATGAAGGCACACTCACTGTTTCTTTCTCTCTCTCTCTCTCTCGTCCCCCTTTGCCTTCCTTCCTTCTCTTCTTCCCTCCAACCAGTGCTGGCTGCTTGTGGCCATTGATATACGAGGGCTTATTAAACCCTGGCGGTCGTTTTGAGCCACGCTGGGGGAGTTTGGGTGGTGGCGAAGAAGTGCAGTAAAGACACAAGTCATTTACTCCAGTACTTCTTGTCTCATTCTCCCGGGTCTGGTGAAGATCCTGCTGGAGGCAGCTTCTGGCGACTGCTCGGTCTCACAGCTCGCTTTACCTTCCGTACTCGTTTGTGTTTGGTAATAAATGTTTGCAATTGCCGTGTTGGGGGTGACAAAAACAAACACTGCTGTGGTAGCTGAGATTCCCAAAGAGTGCGGTTAGGGGATTTGTGCAGCAATCAATGAAATCCTGCCGGTAGTTGCCACATCAAGAGCTAAGTACATTTAGATGTAGAACTAAAAAAACAGGTTATTGGGAGAAATGAGAGAATTAATCTGTTTACATGCACTTTAATAATCTTGCTACTGTAAATTCTGTGGTAATTATACTGAATGCAGTAGCTGACTTATGGATTTCGTCCTATCTCCTACAGTATTGTTGAACCAACCAAGTTTAATTGCTTTGATCTGTCGTTCAATGGTAGTTTTTTGTTTCTTTATTCAAACTTAGATACAATGGTCTTGGGTGTGAAGGCACTACTACAAATTAGGAACCTTCTTTCAATCCTTGTAACAGCATCTCCCTCTCTGTCTAAATTATGGTTTGTCCAGCAAATTAAGTTCATTTAATACATTGTGTTAAACGCTAAACTGGGGCTGCACAAAACTGAACAAAAAAGGAAATCACGATTCTCTCCAGGGTTTTTCTACTGGGTTCATTTTTATTCATGCATCCATTATACAAACTTGTCTCTGTTTTTCCTCTCTGTCATTTGCTTCTTCTCACTCGGTCTATTTCATTGCTGGTTTTCTGCCATCAGCATCACATGGGGTAACAGCATGTTGTCATTGGTGGAGGGACAAAGCTAAGATAACGTAGCATTATGGGGAATTTTAGGTTCTTTGGTAAGTGGCACTTGTTTTAATGCAGCTTTTGTCTCTAATTCAAATGCAGCAGAATCTTCATTATAAATGATAACGCATGAAGGTGTTATGAGAGATCAAGATTTTAATGAGCTGCTTTCTCTTAACGCCAGCTAACGGAAACCAGGAGTCTTGTTTACATCAAGTTGATTAAATTGGGTCAGTGCATAGCACCTAGCGCTGCCGATAACCAGGTTACTGAAGTGAAGGTAAACACACACGGACTGACTCATGGAGCGAAGCCTGATTAATCCGAGCGATTAGGTTTAAAGGTGGGAGGGTGCTGTGCAGTTTAAGGAGGGGGAGAACACGGAAAGAGACAAATCGTGAGCGCCTGCTGATCCAACGTGGAGCGTCTGGCAGGTGCAGGAACAGTGTTGTGCTGCGATGGGGTTTAAGCAACTCCTTTGAAGTGGAGTGTATCATGGCTGCCCACTGTAGCCCCCCCGCACACCTCCCTTCCCCACTCAGAGTGAAGGAGTGGGGGGATTACGGGGGGAGAGGGTGGGTGGGGTGGGGGGGTAGGGTGGCTTTAGAGACATTTAAAGCAGCATTTCAAGGGAATCAGGCCTGCTTTACAGACTCCCTAGGCCCTGTAACCAGGCCCTCGTCCTCCCTCTTAACTCCAGCCGCACTAATCAATCTCCTCTGCTCTCTTCACGGTGGAGAAAGATGGAGAGAGAGAGGGAGAGCGAGAGAGAGAGACACACAGATAAGCACAGAGCGAGCGAAAGAAAGAGAGAGAGAAAAAGAGAGAGAGAGAGAGCGAAGTGGAAAGAAATAGGTGAAATGTCTGGGATTTGGTTTCGGACATGCAGCACTCTCCTCTCTCTCTCTCTCTCTCTCTCTCTCTCTCTCTCCCTCTGTGGCTGCCCGAGGCCCCAGCTACTGAATATGCATGTCCGGGGAAGCGGAGGAGCCCAGAGCAATCGCAGAGTCTCATTCTTCGTGCAGTGAAGTTTACCCCTGACCATCCAATGGAGAGCCGGGCCTGCGTGTTATTGCTGTTTGATGAGTGTATGAGGCCTCCACTTAGAAAGCCAAGAGTCTTGTATAAGCGTTGTAAAGAGATCTGCACCGGGGCCCGGCTGGCTGCAGAAATGGCCCGAGCCGGATCTCTGATTTAATTGTCCGCTGATAAGGGAGTTATCAGGACAGGCTGCAATGGCTTTTATAGGCAGCAGTATTAAAGGCTAAATGGTAGTAAAAAAAAAAAAAGAACAACAATTTGGCTCGCCACTGCCGTTGTGAAAAGGCTTTAGGGGCAGAGTAGTTACAGCCTGAGGACCGGTGATAAAACCTAAATAGTTTGTACGAAAAAAGAAAAGGTGACATATGTACCGAAACGGATCAGATGAATTAAATAAACCCAAACTCTCACATGAGGTGTGATGTTGAAGGAATGATTGTCTGTCTTAGATTGGTAATTAGTATTTTTACTAAATGTATCTATGCATGTGTGTCTTACATAATTTGCAGCGCCTTCCGTCCCGTCGGATCGCAGCATGGCCAGGACGAAGCACAGGTACTCCTGTGGACTGGTCAGAGGCTTGTTGTAGAAACCGTTGTACCTCTTCTCATCCCCCAGGGTGAAGCTGAGGGGCAGCGACGCCAGTTTGGCAGCGATGTAAGGTTTGGAGGAATCCAGGTGACGCCGACGCCTCAGGACGGGACCTTCACTCGCCTTGAGCAGCTGTGGAAAACATCGAGGTTAAAGGTTAAGGTCAAGTTTGGTTACAAAGGACCCTGACCTCTTATTTCTAAAGCAAGAAAAACATGTTTATCTAATTAGAATAAAGGCTTCAATTATTGCATCACTTGGTGACATGGAGGTAAAGGGTTAATTCTTCACAGCAACCACTTTATGGCCCAAATAAAGACTGTGGGTTGTGTAAAATCCTCAGTAATTAATGTACAAAAAAGGAACTGGATCCTCAACCATTAAATCTAAATCTAAACTACGTCCAGGTCTGGGTATAACCATGACTCCAAATTAGATATAATGACTCCACACAGCTAAACTGCTCCTCTGCTCTTTGAAATAAGTTTGCTAACAATACAGCCGAGCTTCGAAAGTGAGCAATTAACTCTTGCTCCATCACACAATCCCAGCCTGACTGCCAGCCTGGTTAATAAATGAGCAGGAGCACACGGCACTGCGGCATTGTGTTTTCAGCGGCATTTTGTTTTCTGTTAGCGCTGTCTCACGTGCCGCTTCAGATGTAGCTTTATTAAATCATTATGTCGGGGGGGGGAGGAGACAATGGCCTGCTCAATGTTTAATGACTCGGGGAATCCCATCTCTCTCCCTCTCTCCTGGTCTCTTCTGTTATGTCTAAACAATGCTTGAACAATAGCAGCTCAACCCAGCGATCCCGGCAGTTTACTTGAAAATCATGCTGTTAATATTTAGGCATGTCATTAACTCTAAATTCCCTCATGGACCAAGAAGATGTTTATTCAATGGAATAATGAAGCAGCAATAAATCTTTATCCTCATTTGAATACCTTGTGCAAAACTTTGTGTGGAGTTGGAAAACCCTGATTAATAAAGACATAAAACGGGTAATTAGGAACAACTGTTTTAAAAAGTGCCACATAAATAAAGTTTTATTTCTGGTATACAAGTTTAAGATTATTCTCTGACCAATAGAAGTGCTGCATTCAACAGCAGGGCACTGTCTTCAGACCTGGCGTCCAATCAGGACTCTCCGCCCACCCCAATGAGTCATGGTTTAAAATCTCTCTGTCCTGCCAACCCCCCCCCTTTGAGCCATGGAGGGTGGAGCTAATTAGCTGCAACCCATGACATCCCACCCAGTTGGAGAAGAGGGAGATACTATTGGAAACCCCTGACCTGGCACATTAGCCAATCAGCCCCCAGCTGGCACTCACCTCATCCAGGTCCATCTCGTCTGGATTCTTCCACTGCTGCTGTGACTGGGAAACTGGCACCACCACGATGTAGTACCACCTGCCAAGAATAATAAAGCCAGTGTTTAAGACAGACTGAGTAAAGCACATGCACCCTGAGATCAATGCCGGCCGGGCACATTAACACAACAACGCAGTCAAATCCTTCAGAAAGACCGTTTTTTTCACTTGGTGGCTTGCTGGGCAGATTTGAAAACTTAAGTGCTACACAAGTTGGTACAACCAAGGTCGAGCAGCAGCAGACTGGCGCTGCGTTCTCCAATTAATGGCTAATCACTGAGAACATCTGCCATGCAGACTGGAACAAACAGTATCCCAGTGAGAAGAGCCTTCAGTTAATAGAGATCCCAATGGGATTCCAACAGGTTAATAGGAGCAGCTTTGTGACTACTCATGTGTATTTTCACTTCCGTCATTGTTAACACCAAAATTAGAAGGAAAACAGAAGCAGTAGAAAGAGATTTAGTAGTTTCTGCTCAAACTGAGAAGTTGAGCGCACTCGTGTGTTCACAATGTACAAACATCTGTGTGTGTGTTTATTTATGTGCTGGCTCTCTCTTGCTGTCTCGCTCGTGTTCTCCCCGAGTCGGATCCTCTCTCAGCTCTAAGTTTTTTCCCCACTGCTGCATTCAGCCACTTGTGAAATCAGCTGCTGCTGACAGTGAAAGCAGCTGCTTCACTCCCCTTCTCTCCAGGCCTCCACTCCGATTCAACAGTCAGTCAAGTCTGGGAGTGGGAGAAGACATGTATAACAAGACTCCTCATCCCAGCACTCTTACCAGCGCGCGCACACACCCCTCCATCCCCACATCCTCAATCACCTGCGCTCTTTGCCTGTCAATCCAAGCCAGAACTTGGCCAGTGCCTGACAGCTCTGTAATCTTTTTACCAATCAACCCTGTGCACTCCCCACCCTCACATTTATCTGTGCATGTGTGTGTGTGTGTGTGTGTGTGTGTGTGTGTGAAGGAAAAGCTTCACTCGTCAGGGTCAGCCACAATTCTGCTCTTGACAATTTGAGTCGAAAGATAATACAGCCCACCCTGATGTTAAAGGTCACAATTATAATCAGCTGCTGTGCGATAAAGTTGGCTGAGATTAGAAGCTGCAACTTAAAGTTTGAAAATAGGCTCGGTATTGATCAGGTACAATTGTTCCACTCGTACTGTGGTTGCAGTTTAGAAAGGTTGTTCAGGTTTCACAGTTGTCGGTGATTTAGCTCCACAGGGATGATGACAACAAATAAGTGGATGTTAAGTGGAGCGAGGCTACAAACTAGAAATTACACGCTAAATTCCCTCCGTCATTATTATGTCTATATTTATTTACTCACTCAATTTGATGTTTTTATAGTGATTATATATATTTACTGTAAAAAGACGATGTGATGTATTCGTGAGTAGCAGCTGTTTGATTGTGGTTCTGCACAAATAAATGAACGTTTTCTAATTTAAAATGTTCAAACTGCCACCGTGTGGGTTTGTCGATTTCGCAGTAGACTGAATAAACCACAAGACGCTTCACTAATCGCTGGAGGAAAATCTTGGGTCACTGCATCAGCCAAGAATCAAGCAGACATAAAGCCACGTCGTCCCTTATGGTAATCTAAGAAAAAGGTCGACTGGCTAACAAGAGTCAGGATCTGTCGGTGGATCTGTGCCCAGTGTCAGAGGAACCCTGTGTGCTCGCTCCACTGCCTGTGACCACTGACCTGACGCGTGTGGTGGTCTGGACCTTGGGCAGCTCGATGGTTATCTTGCCGCCCTCGGCCTGGTGCGTGCTGGGCTTGGTCTTGATCAGGTCAGGAGCAGTGCGTATGGACACCTGCTGCTGCAGACCACCGGCCATGTTGCCCCTGCTCGTCAGCACAAAGGAGTAGTCTGTGTCCGGCTGCAGCTGCGCTATCAGCTTCCTCTTCAGGTTTCCCTGCACTTCCACGCTTTGCTGGTTGTATAAGATCTGCAAGCACACCAGGGGAAACGGTACGAGTTAATGGGTTCTATACATGTAAAGCACATCTACTAGGCAAACACAATCATGTCATTCACACATGCACACGGACAGAAGCAGTGAAGTCTTGAGGGAGGTGTCCATCTAATCCGACACCTCCTCTCATCTGCGTCAGGGTCCCACTTTCCCATCGGTGCATATCTAATATTTTCTTACACTTCAAATTGTCTTTGTTGCATTACCACAGAGTGAGAATTGATCGATCATTTTGACAGATTATAACACCTCATAAGTGGACCATAGTCTGTTTTTCTCTTGTTCTTTATTTTTTTGATTTTCAGAGCAAATAAGCAGTCACAGCATGACACGCTGGTGAAAGTGTTCACCACTTATAGTGTTGGGCTGCGATTCAATGATGTGACGTTATGTAAATGTACATTTTCAAGTTCAAAGTTACCCTCATTGCCACACGGTGGAATTAATATCAGTACAGATGGAATAGCTGTAACATTAAACCACATAAAGACATCAAAAGTATCAGCATAAGTGCAAACGTCTGGTGCACGACTCCACTTATCAGACAAACTGTCGTGTTGTGTATTTAAAGAAGCTCCATTCCCTCCTGCCTCCGAGTGACCTCCACCTCCTGCCTGTTCCTTGAGGGAAGAGGCTCATCAGGCCTGAGACGATACACTGTGTGTGTGCAGATGGAGTTCAGTGAGAGGAATTAGCCGACTCTGATCTGTGATGCTCCGATGATAATTGTGTACATTTTCTTTTATTCACCCTTAAGTGCATTTCCACATCAGATAGCAATTGAAAGAGACAGGATGCTCTAGATTGTGGTACAATTAGACAAGCAGACTCGGCCGCACTGTGTTTGTTGAGTTTTCTCAGTAGATTGAGTCTATATTGTATTTTTTTTTTGTGGTTAAAAATATGTATATCTTACAATGCCTTTCTGCGATTGGTATTATTCAAGTGTAATAATTAAATGTATTGCAAGGTATAAAAGTAACCGATGTAAAATGTTCATTCATTTCAGGTTTATGTAAATGTTAATAGTGTTTAAGGTCAAATGTTGTACCTGTACTTGAGTATTTGGAAGGAGACTCACCTTGAAAGGCACTTGGGGTTTGTAGTTCGGAGGCAGGTCCCAGCTGAGGAGGACGGATGTTTTCATCACAGCTTTGACGCCAAAGTTTAGTGTTGGAAAATCTGAGGGTGGGAAAAAAATGGTTTGATTAATATCTTAACTGAGGAATCTTGTACACCACATTGTAATTTCTGTGTGTAATTGAATTTCACAGCACTGTACAGCATGTAACCCTCTCAGTAAACAATGTGAATGGGACCAGACTTGACACGCCACGGGCAAGTTGATCAAGAAAATAGCCTGAAAATAGCCTTCATCTCCTTAAGCCTTTCACTTATTACACCGCTTCTCACAACAAGACATATGCAACGAGCCGAACTCAACAACATTATTACAGAGAAATGTATACTGCAGCGGGAAAGGGCAACGTGTGTCTCAAAATAGGCATCGCACTGGTTATAAATAAAAAATACATTACATTTATAAGATTATAAAAGAGGAGGTACATGCTGCGTACGCGTTAGATTTGTGTGAAGTGGGGGGGGAGGATGAGGAGGCATGGTAATGTGACTGCAGCGTGTAATACGATTAGCACTCTAGAAATCAATAAACAGTGCTGTACAGTACTGAGTGGTAGATGAGGAAGACACGCGGCTGATAAAGACAAGAAGAAGAGTCGGTTAGTGAGCGTTCAAAACAGTTCTCGCTCACAAATATATGCGTGGAGAGTTTGTATAAACCGAAAGGTGCGGCTCTGATGTTATGTATTCAAATCAAATACCTCAGCTATGTGTATATACAAATGTATGTTTTCCTACCGTTCGACATGGTCCTGCTCTGAATGCTCGGGCTGAGGGGTCCCGCGCCCTTGCTGGTGTACGCCTGCACACGGATGTCGTAGGTGGTGTCAGGATTGAGGCCCAGGATGGTCATGTGCGTGTCGGACGTGCGGTTGGTGCTGTTCTGCTGACTGTTAATGTCCCGGTACACCACCACGTAGTGAACGATCTTGCCGTTCCTCTCCGCCACCAGCGGCGGCTCCCAGGTCAGCTGGGTGCTGGCCTGAGTCAGGCCTGTGACTTGCAGGTTGAAGGGGAAGCCCGTGGGCACGTCCTCTGGGGTGCTGATCTCCTTCACGTAGGCCTCGCCGATGCCTGCTCTATTGCGAGCGCTGAGGCGGAAGATATAGGTCGCTCCTTTGTGCAGTCCGGTGACGGTGTAGTGGTCATCGATCTTCCTCAGTTCGCGTGAGGTGAAGGTTTCCTCGTCGGTGCGCTTGTACTGCAGCTGGTAGCCCATCAGCTCGCCCACCATCTCCTTGGGAGGCTGCCACTGGATCAGAGCCGTGTTTTCCATGGTGGTGCTGATCATCATGGTCGGCCTGCCTGGCACTGAAGAACAAATTTAAGAAGAGCGAAAACAACAAACGAGTGACTTTTAATTCTTCAAAATACATAGGATCTATTTCAAACTGCACTCAGATTTAAGAAGACAATGAAAGGGAGCTAAAACCATTGTAACAGCAGTTCTAACTATTATAGCGAACATACGTGAGGCTAACATCAGGGTTCATGCACATTTTGACCAATGGAATTCCATGACTTTTTAATAATTTAAACCAAATTTCCATGACCGAACATTTTGTGAAATCTCGATGTATACACGAAAAAGAGACAAAATGTAGTATTTAAACCAACAATGAGAATTCCACGGCATACAGTATACCTTTAATGACACAAACCCAAGTATGCCTGCTTATATTTTGAGCATATTTCTTTAAAAGCATATGAATCATTTAAAACTCAGCGTAAATGAACGACATGAAAATATGAATATAACAAATTTCCACGACTTTTCCAAAACTTTTGGGATTGAATTTTTTTCCATGACTTTTCCAGGCCTGGAAAACACATTTTAAAATTCCATGACTTTTCCAGGTTTTCCACGACCGTAGGAACCCTTTAACATACATGTGGTAGACAATCTTCTAATGATAACACTGTCTCGAATGAGGAAGACAGAGGTTTCAAGCCTAAAGGACAATACCACTGTATTCACAGATGGCACATAACCAAACTTTTCTGATGATATAAACCAACTCTGACCTGCCCCCGTGGTGGTGATGACCTTCGCTTTGCTCCGGGCGCCGTCCCCCTTGGTGGTGTACGCTGCCACAGTGACAGAGTACGTGGTCTCAGAGTGCAGGCCGGCGATGAAGGCCTCCTGCAAAATGAAAAACAAAAAAACCACAAGATCAGAGGTTAAAAGGAATCAGCGAGCAGAATGACACCGCCTCAGTGGCATTCCGCCGACCCGCCCCCCATCCCCCCAGTAACAAAAACCCTTTTCACACAAGCGCCTAGCCCCTGAAAAATCACACAGCACCAAAAGAAGCCATGATAGGATTAAAACCCCGTTCTCCATCCACTGGAGGCTTGTTGATCAATTTGCCTATTAGGAAAAAATATTAGGCATTCAATTACTTTGAAGGCACACAAACACAAACACACACACACACACAGGACCAGGAGCTTTTCTTAGTCGAGAAAAGCTCCTCACCCCGAGTCGTAAGGCACACGCACAACCCGTTAACCAACAAACCAACCACACGAACCAGAGCGTCACCGGTGTGTCAGTGTTCATGTCTGCTGCGTGGATAAGCACCAGATTATACCCAGAGGATTTTAGGATCATCACTTCACTGCCCACAAAACAGAACACGTCCGACTGTGGGACGTGTTTTTAAACTCTTCAAGATTAATCTTAAAGATGAATAAACATCAGAAATTTTGGTTTTTAAATCCTTAAAGTTAGCTTAACGACCTCTGGGTTCTCAAGTGCGGCAAAGATTCACGCAGCTCGAACACGAAAACAGACACACTGAGGTGGTTGAACCAATCAGTAACTCAGCAGTGAGGAACAAACAACCGCGGTAACACACTGTTATTGGTAACCTGCTGCAGTGCTGGCACTCACTTCACCAGACTGCATCAGACTGGATAAAAACACACACCCACACACACACTGGAATCAAACACCCTGAGCTTAAACAAAGAACGTATGTAAACAGACACACACACACGCATATGGGAACGCACATACTCACCTGTGTACATTATATGTACTGTATATAAAATACACACTTTAATATACACCTATGCACACACACAATGCTACGTGCAGACGTGCACACACTCGATACAAAGAACAAATGAGCGCCTGTGGCTTGAGCACACACACACTGGGGCCACTGGGAGGACGAATGCACCGATGCCTACGAGCCTTCCTGTTGGAACTTCCTGCAAAACTTCCCACACCCTCGGAAAACGGTATATGGCTCCATCCTAATGCTGTTTCTCCAACTAATGAAGTATTAATTTCCTGACCATAGAAGAACATTGTCTATATAAGCCAGCTCTGTTTGACAATGGGTTTTACTGCCCCTCTCTTTAAGGGACATTCGGTGCTCCCGTACTCGCCTTTAAGAGGGACGGGCAGGAAAAATGCTAAATTACTGAATCATAAAACCATTTTAACTTTATGGAGAAAGTCTCATTACTTTAATCATACAAAATGGCTTTCACAGTCTCAGCCGAGGCAGCCGCAGACATCTTTTTTCCTCCCTATTCTGGCAGGAACGAATCTGGTCCAGTAGCACTTTTAAAACTCAGCAGAAAATAAAGAAGCCGGGCTTCAAAGTTTCCTTCAGAGCAAATGCTTAGAGCAGCACCAAAGGGCATTACAGAGATTATCAAGTCGACTAGTTATAGAAATGGATTCTTCTCCACAAGCCTCCCTACACCACGATCCTCACCGGGGTAGAAAGTGCCAGGGGAAAAATGGGCAGCTTTGTTCAAACAAATACATTTGCTTCAGATAAGCTTTTGCCTAAGCCCAACATTTGATGTTCTCCATGTGTTGTTTGCATTAAACCTGTCATAATTATGTGATAGATGAATATGGCTTCAGCTCAATCAATTCTGTCCTCTGTGAAGGAGCCACGGGTCGACGAGACGCTGCTGTTGTTGACGCTGGTCTGCAGCGAGTCACACGGAATGATTTAACTGGCTCACAGGCTGCTATTGCCTAAACATGGCTGTTAAAGAAATAATACAGACGTGTGAACAGATGTCTTCCTCAGACATCTCTGTCTGTCAGGTGTTAATCAACACGTTCGGAGGGGAGGCGAGCCTGACTCACGCGGCGTGGGTGTAGCTGGAGGAATCTGGCCGTGTGTGCCATGCATCCCGATTTTTCTATTTAACTCAATGTCATCAGATAAATAAAAATGATCTGCACGCATCCCACCGGCTCCCTTATACATAAAGAAAAAAACACCGTGTTGATATATAAACAGATAGAGCATCCATCAACCTTTACGGGCGGTCGCCAATCGGATTATTCCCTTTTTCTATCTTTTTCCTTCTTAAACAATCCATCTGCCCCAGTACCGATGCTGAAAAACAGTGTTTGTTATTCAGGCAGGTTTTTTTATTGAATTTCTGACTGGGAACAGTAAGTGACTGCATTTAAGCTAGTGCAATCTGACGTCTGGGAAGTAATAAGCCATAACAAAAGGGGCTATGTGACAGCCATGGAACAGTGGGCTGCCATCCAGGCAAATGAAAAGAACATGAAAGGCTGGTGGCAATCTCGGAGATGTGTGGAGCTGATAAAACACACACGGCTCCTCCCCTCAGATAGACATGTCATCGGGAACAGTGGGGGAGACAGCAGGTTAGGTGAGCCTGATTAATGTCAGCGCCGCACTCGGATAGTGACACACAGCCTTCGACTGCACCGTGCGCTCAGTGGGGGGGTGTGGGGTGGAGGGGTTGGGATGGTGGGGGGGCTCTGCATGCTCTCTGCAGTAAGTGCCTCCCGTCCAAGTGACTGCCCAGCTGTTACTTCGAGCTTTGTCTTGCAGTAAAATGTTTAAATATTAGACATGAATGCAATCAGCGGTGGAGAGAAATCCTCATGCTCGGTGGTTGAAGTATCTCTCAGAGAACATCACACAAACACACACACACACACACACACACACACACACACACACACACACACACACACACACACACACACACACACACACGGATATATAGAAACCCGGAGCCATTAGAGCACACATCTCTTGCTGTGGTTATGATGGGGTTATGATCTGTCGTGAGGATTCGCCCCGAGTGGATTACAGGCACGGCTTGCACAGAAATAAACACACACAATTCATAATCCAAACACTCAAGCGCACACACAAAACCCCCTGCAAAAAAACGTCAGAGCGGATATAAGGCCTGCCCTGCAAGACAACCCAGCAGCACACATGAGGGTTACTCACATGCTCGGTGGACTCCTCAATATTCCACTGATGAGAGAGAAGACACAGGACACAGGGTTGGGGGGGGGAGAGAAATGAGTCAGAGACAACACAACAGACACGGAAAAAAAGCACTGGTCTTTTTTTCGCTTGGAGACAGATGAATGTTGGTGTCAGAGTCATGCAGTGTAAAAAAAAAAACACAGAGAGAGTGTGATGGAGGAGAGGGAGTAGAGAACAGAATGAAGACATGTTGAGTGGCATGAAACAAATTGTGTAACCCAAGCAATGAGCAATGATTGTGAAACTCAGTACTGTTTATGATGCACTGCCTTGTTTGTCATTTTCCTACGAATCAAATAAAACTTTTCCCCTTCCTCTGCTGCACAATCGCAAAAAAAACGAAATCTCACTGGACGTAAACCAAACGCAGAATCGATGAAATATCTCCTCTTTCGTTACAAAAGTGGAAGAGTGGGGCTTTTATTCATTAGATTTTAATATGTTTTCAAAATGTTGCTCCTTGCTGTGCTTGGCCAAGTGATTCCTGAGGGAAGTGAAAGCCCATTTCTGCGCCGTGGGGCTCCGTTGGTGCAGAGCGTGAAATCCTATTATCAGTGCCGCTATGCTAGCCCCGTGACATCAAACCCCATCGATGCAGAACGCTACTGCCCGGCGTTTACCAGCAACTCGCTCTGCGGCCCGGCCCACTGCAGAGGCGCTCGCTGATGGGTGGCCCGGCTGACAAGGGCCAGTGGGGGTGGTGACACCGGTGACACTGATGAGGGACAGAAAGGAGGACGGGATGGATGGTTCGGGGGCGGAGGAGGAGGAGCGGTGGGCGATGGGTGATGATGGAAAACATTTTGATTTGATCATTAGGGCGCATGGCTGCTGTAACAGCTGCCGGTGGACCACTAGGGACCCGAGAGGGAGTGGATTAGTGAGTGATAATGCTGGGACATGAGGGGATCACGGGAGGAAGTGGGAGAAGTTACGAGACCAGAAACTGAATTTGAACCGTTGAGAATTCTAGGTAAATGGGCGAATTACCAACAAACACATTTTTCACCGACCCCTGGTGGTAGATCGAGGTATGACGGTTTTCCATTCACCTGGATTTAGAGATCTCTGGCTCTCTTGACTCCCTAATTCAATGAATGACATTTTGGTAGTTTTGCTCATTGCCGGAACAATCAGACTCTAATTAAGGCATTTATTAGAATGTTAGGTTCATTTGAGGACCTCTGCAAAAATGAGAGCAGCAATTATTAATCATTACACACGTGCCCTTTAAGACAAGGCTTTTGGGATCCTTGCTTTCCTCCTCATCTATCATCCCCTTCTCCTCCAGACTCTCACAAACACAGGGAACGAGCCTCACACACTGTTAGTCCATTGTGCTTAAGAGAGACTGCGTTCATCATCCTCCAATTGACTGTTGGGATGTGAAAAGACAAAAGACCCTCGCTTCTCCTCCCAGCTCCACGCGGAAGGGTCTTTATCGCCAACTGGCTAACTGAAGCATGGGCTAGGACTCGGCAAGTGGGAGAAGTTACGAGACCAGAAACTAAATTTTAACCCTTGAGAATTCTAGGTAAAAAGCGAATTAACAACAAACACATTTTTCACCGACCTCTGGTGGTAGATCGAGGTATGACGGTTTTCTACTCTCCTGGATTTAGAGATCTCTGGCTCTCTTGACTCCCTAATTCAATGAATGACATTTTGGTAGTTTTGCTCATTGCTTGAACAATCAGACTGTAATTAAGGCATTTATTTAAATGTTAGGTTCATTTGAGGATTACTGCAAAAATGAGAGCACCAATTATTTATCATTAGACACGTGCCCTTTAAGACAGGGCTTTGGGATCCTTGCTTTTCTCCTCATCTATCATCCCTTTCTCCTCCAGACTCTCACAAACACAGGGAACGAGCCTCACACACTGTTGATCCATTGTGCTTAAGAGAGACTGCGTTCATCATCCTCCTGAAAAGACAAAAGACCCTCGGTTCTCCTCCCAGCTCCGGAAGGGTCTTCATCACCAACTGGCTAACTGAAGCATGAGCTAGGACTCGGCGTGGTCCCTGCTGCAACTGGTCGAGACACCTGGTGCATCAGGATCTGCCGCCTCACGCTCCCCTGGCTTAGCGGGACATTAAAGAGTATAGCATTTAAGAACAGCTGCTACTTAACTCCATGAATAACAGTTTGCGACGTGCCTAATTGCTTAATTTGTTTACCGTCGACTCCACACAGTATGTCAACAGATCAGCGAACATGGCTCACATTATTCCTATCTCGTTTGGGGCTTAATCCCTTTCTATTGCAACTTTCTTGAGCTTTCTGCTTAAATCTGAGGGAGAATTATAAATTATCCCTCATTTATATTTCGATTGCCGACGCAAGCTGAAAACACATCATTTGCTGATAAGCGTCATTTGCGGGAATGGAGCGGTATAATTTGCAGATGGGTGAATGCAAATGTGATGACATGGGCTGAGATGTGTGGCCATTAAAATGGGAACGAGGAGGGAACGAGTGATGTGGAAGAGAAGGAGCTGTCAGGATTGATGGAGTGATGCAGGCTGAGGTGCTTCTTTCCCCTTTTTTTTCGACCCATTCCCATCCAACTCCAATCTGAAGGCCTCAGAGGTAGTGAAGCATTACCTCGCGTGCACACAGACACACACAAACACACCGACCACAAGAAAACGCATGAGTGGTCAAACGAAATGAACCTGGGAAAAAAGGCAAACCTCTGCAGTACAGCAAAAGTGTACAGGCTCCAGCTAATGACTTTAAACTCGATCACGCCATTTCGTCCCAGGTTGTATGGATGACGATATGAAACCAGGAGCCTGGAGGCTGCTGTGACTCCACCGTGATGGAGCCGGCCATGTGGTGTTGCCCACTCAGGGTCAGGCCACTTTTCCCAGCAGAAATATGGCTGGGAAAGGGGTCGAAACCATCACACTGTCAACATGGCCTCTGGTTTAAATTTAGCAGGGAAATGAGGGCGCTGTGTGGGCTTCTGCTTGAAAAGAAAAGAGGCGCTTAAACCCGCCCACGCACAGGCAAGCTTTCCTAGCTCTCCTCCCGGCGTTTCAGCCAACCCTGAGAGAGAGTGAACCGGAGAGAAGGAGCCAGGAACAGGGAGACAAAGCAAAGGGGAAAGAGAGGTGGTACCGATTTTTGACAGAAACGGCAATCAACTTAAGATTTTGTGATTGAAGTCTCTGGTATGATGTCAATGCTGAAAACTCTTGGATTCTTCTTTCCCTGCTGGCGGGCATGCTGTGTATCCAATGCAGGTGAAAAGGTGGCTATGGAGCTCATTTCACAACAAATTATGTAAATTACTCAGAGAAACACTAAGGGACGTGCCAAGATGGAAGAAAAGTGCCTTTTTCTTTCACCATCAATTACAGGTGTGCGTTTGAGGGATTTGCATGACTCAAGCGTGAGTCATGAACTCTTCTCAGCCAGCTGGAACGCCTACCACTCGGTTGATCTACGTTTAGGCATGTTTGCTCACGTATCTGCCTTGTTTTTCCCACTTGTTGGGGTATGTGAATGGAAAATTTATTTGAGAAAAGTAAAGGGATTGGTCCGAAACCAGTTTGGCAAACGTGTTACGATGGAGCGTCGGTGGCCTGTGACATCGGGGCAGGTGCGTGCAGGTCGGTCACGCAGGGCCGTCCCGCAGAAAACAATCTGTTGGAGGTGACGCCATCGAGGATAACACACTCGCACGCAAGCCTCTGGTCATTACTCAACTGGTTTTCTCGGGAGTGCAAAAAGGCGGCGGAGAGAGAAAGGGAATGCAGAAGGAGGGAGGGAGGACAGAAAAACACTAGAAGGGACGAGGTCTTCAGGTTTCTGCCTGGGGAGGGGACCGCCAGTTTGAGAGGTGTCCCGGGCGCCAAACGGGAACATGAGAGCTATCCCGAACACCAGATTGCAGCGTGTCTTTGTGTTTGCTGTGTGAACCCGGCACCAGTGAGACATGGCGAGGACTATTGTTTGCACAACAAGCCGGGTCGTGTTCAGTTCACTTTTCCCAACGCAAAACAAAGTCATGCCGAACATGTCGACATGAAGAAAAACACTTCCAGGAAGACGAGCAGCCACCGTGGTGTTCTGCTCTTCCAGACCAGAGGATGCTGCCCGGGCTGTCAACGATCCGCTGTACGGTTAGATAACAATGAACTGTCAGAGAAAGGTGCCAGAAACTAGCGCTGGGAAACAAAGGTGTTGGACTGAGAGCTGAAGCCAAACTCTTTCTTTCTCCAGATGTAGAGACAGAAAGTTCCCACAGCCTCTGTTATACAGTTATTCAGCATCTTACATTCACTCTATGTTCATGTTACGCCCAGAAATTTAAATTGAGTCTCAGGTGAGTTGACCTGAGTCACTTAACAACTTTGTTTTCTTCTTGTACTTATCACTGACGGCCCTGTCACACAACTGAACTCCTGCTTTGCATCACTTGGGGATTTACCACACATGACACATCGTATCAAGGTGACTTTGACGGTTCTCCCTCTTCTGTAGAGATAAGACGAGAGACAGTGGGGGGGGGGGGGGGGTGGCCAACACAAATGAGGGTTAATAGCTCCACTCAAGGACACAGCAGTGTGCACCGCCTGGAATCTGAACCAGCAACCTGCCAGTCTCCCTGCAGCTGCTGCTCAGGATTTATCAGCAAACACACAATGCTGCTCTGATTTTTTTTTTCTTCATGTGATGCTCCTGCAGCCACAGAGTGTGTACTTGTTCAAATTAGATGTTTTTGTTGGAGGCCATCCAGGGTGCGAGTGAATGCGTGTTCACGCAAACGTTACTCGCGGCAAACAATCAGAAAAAAAAGGCTCCTAAGCTGGTCTCTCCTCACCCAAAGAGCGGGGAAAGTAAGAGTAGGGTTTTCTGGCTTTAAGATATTCATGAATCTGTGAATCCTTCTTAAGGATTACAATCTCTCATCCATCTCACGACGCTGCACAGCTTTGGGGCGATTCAGAGCCGCCTGCTTTAATGTGTAAAGGACGGAGTCAGGAAAATAACTCTAATTTATAAACATGGTAACAAGGCAGTGCATATGTATTACTGCTCAACTCGCGACGAGAGGTGCATTGATTCCGCTAAGCTCCGTCCTGATGCAACACATATAAAATATTTAATAGCTATTACTGTAGAATTAGAATGGATCTTGTTACGACAGCTAATCCAAAGCTGTGGGAGCAGGGTACCAATTTAGAGTCGAGTGTCACATGTGGAGAGAGATGAAAAAAAAAAAAGAGGGGCGGAGGAGTGTTTGTGTGTGGTTGTGGTGGGGGGGTGCTGGGGGTTACTGCAGTCGACAGTAAGAAAATTCCATGTGTGTCTCCCAGTATGGGGGAAATGAAGTGTGAACTCGGAGAGCGGTGGAGAATGAAAATAATGGGAAACGATCATAAGACAGATACAGGGAGTGAAAGGGAGACAGAGAGAGAGAGAGAGAGAGAGACAGAGAGAGAGAGAGAGAGAGAGACTGGACAGAAGTGAGACATCATCCAGTACCTGTGCCTCTGGCAGAGCGACGTCCATGATGTTCGGCTGCCCTCGAGGTTCTCCGTTTTCCAGCCGGGAGAAGATGACCTGGTACCCTCGGATTTGGCCGTGCTGCTTCCCCTGCAGCGGCGGCTTCCAGGTGACCCGGATGGCGGTGGAGTTGATGGCCTCGACCTCCAGCTTCCTGGGGGGGGCTCCTGGCACTAGGAATCGAGAGAAGGGAAGAGAGAGGGACGGACGGCAGATTGCAAGAGTAAGACACACAGCAGACAGCAGCTCCTTTTAGAATAAGAGAGACCTTGCTATAGCTATGTTGAGAAGACCCCCTCATTAGTCCAGCTTTGCTTTCCCACACCGAGCCAAACAAAGCCAGAGCAGCGCTGCTCGGGGGGGTGATTCCAGAGAGGATGGTGGCTCTCTGGAATCAGAGGCGTGACGTGTAACGCAACAGCTTCCGACTCTGTTCTGCCTTGCCAGTTCTCCCTTCTGCACAGACATCGATGTGCTTCTGTGACTACATCTGCTGCAGGCATAAAGGCAGCGATACCCCCCCACCCACCCTTTATACAGAACTGCAAGACAAAATAAAGGTTTAACATTCCCGCCTAAAACAAGCGCTGTGAAAACGGGGCTAGTGAGGGAGGGAGGAACGAGCTAAAAAAATGCCGAGCAAGTGTTTTTCCTAAGTTCCACATTTGTTTTGTGATGAGGAGCCAAAACTATCAAAATAATGACTCCTGAGATTTTTATAGACTCTGGTGCTCCGTAGCAGGAAGTGCGACAAGAACTGGCCATGAATCAAAATGATCTCCACTCAGATTTAGACCTTCTGTGACGGCCGTGTCCCCAAAACACCCGATGCAGCTACAGCATGTGGTCTAGCGATGTCTGTAATGTCCTTAATTCCGGTTTGAAATTAGCTGTGTTGCAGCAAACTTCAAACACATTAATTATAGACGATTCCTCTCTGAGGAGCAGCCGCTCTCTATCGAACCGCAAACAAAACGAGGAAGGCGTGAGAGAGAGAAACGGAGGGAAGGAGGGAGAGTTGTGCTCCACTTCTGCTCCTCACAACAGAAGAAAGGAAATAAGGAAGCATTTAAACAGTGAGAGCCGAGCAGAGTATCGCAGAGAGCAGAGGCCTGGGGGTGATTTCAACCTGCCATGGATGCAAAGTGTTAAAGCTTAAAAGAAGAAGCTTGAAAGAGGGGAAAAAAGAGAAGTTGACCCCGTTTTCCACCACCGCTGCCTGATTAACTCATAGTTGATCAACAGGACAAAGAGAAATGTGCAGTGGAAGTTGAAGAGAGAAAACAGTGACAACAGCCGCGAGCGAGAGTCTGAGAGCACTCGGCTTCAGGAGAGGTGTCTACAGAGTCAAACAAGGGTCCCTCATATTTTGAGCTGATGAAATGATCCGTCACAAATAATCTCACACCCTGCAGATGTTTACAACCAAGTGTGTGTGTGTGTGAAAGATATATACATGTGTGTAAATGTGTTTAATGTGTGTGTGTAGCTGTAGAGAAGTTAAATTCCAATATTTTCTATGGTAATGATTCACTCAGTTTCACAGACTGATGCACACATTTCCTATCTGTGCACGTGACACTGAAGCTATGAGCCAATCGGGACGTTGCCCTCTGACCGTTCAATCAGTCAAACCGTCCAATCGGATCAGAAGACGACAGGTGCAGTGAGCTCGTCAGGAGGAGAAGCGTTCAGCTCCATCAGCGCACGTTGTTTCAGCCTTTGTGAATTAACACGAAACACTGAAGCAAAACGTGTTATACCTGTTGTTGAGGTTACACCACCAACGTTAAGTTTTATCAAGTGTTAATTGGATTCTGTCAAAACATGTACTGGTGTTTACTGGGAACCATCACCGAGGTTACGTGATAGTGTTGTTTTCTTACGGTTTCGTGCTTGATCACATTCAACCTTCTGACACCGAGGCCACATGTTAACGAAGGAAATCAATGATTTGCTTTGAAGTAGTTTATTGAAAGAGTAAAAAAACAACTTTCACGGTATTTTTTAACCAAATAAACTGTTATGACACCAGCACTGGGTTTTTAAACAGCTTCACAAGTGCTGGGAGCAGAGCCAACAAAGCTTTTAAACATATTTGCAATTACGTCTGTGCAAACATGCGTATATGTGAATTAATGTGATGCATGCATACAAAAGTGTGATATACAATTGCATAGTGTGAGATTGGTGAAATTTCTTTCATACGCTCTCTGGTAAATATTAGAAACCCTCATGTCTCTCAGCAGGTGTCAACGTACCATCCTCTTTGGTTTTCATCTTCACTGGGGCACTCTCAGGGCCCGGGCCCACATCAGTGTGTGCCCTCACCCACACCTGATACTCAGTCCACTTCTCCAGGCCCACCAGCACATGGCTGGTGGCGTCTGCCCCGATGCCAGTCACCTCGTGCCGCTCCGTGTCCTCCCCAGCCAGGCCCTGGTAGCTGACTGTGTAGCGCACGATGGCGCCGTGGCGGCTAGCGGCGGGCGGCGCCACCCAACTCACCTTGAGACTGGTGGAGCTCAGGCTGGACAGGTGTACCTCTTGAGGGGGAGCGGACGGGGCTAAAGGGAGGGTGGGAGGGAGGGGGGGGGAGCAAAACCACACGGAGGAGGGGCACGGATCAAGCAAACGAAAAAAGAAAACTAAACTCAGGCAAACATAAGGCAAAACTGAGGAAGCTTTTTGTACAGTGGTCAATATAAAGATAAAATGTCATAAAACGTATCAGGTTATATAAGAAAACTGAAAATGCTAATTGATTGCATTGCACATCTCTACTGAAAGAGACAGACAGTGCAAATTAAGCTTGGAAAATAAATACTGTAATTATATACTACTGCTATTGAGATTATTTAAGGTTATTTAAAAGTAAACAAAGCTGGGTTTAAGATACATGTGTCTTACCAGACAAAGTCTTAGGGTTCAATGTCCAATCAATGTATTTTATATTTGAGAAATCTTCTCTGGATGCATACTGTAGTTGATAAATTCAATAATATTAGACTGCAAAAGTGAATATGACATTTCATTTTTATGCTGAATACAAAAAGCTTCCATACTAAACAAGGTGCTGCCTCTGGACTGAGGGACTGGCTGGAAAAAACACATTACCGGGGCTACTGCTGAATGTGTGTTTGGCACTGAATTTATGCGAGAGGCCGTGAAACTACAGGGTGAGGTGAGAACAAAGCATAAAATGTGCCAACATTTTACAAGGTAGCGTTTTTTTTATTTTTTATAAAGACGTAATTTGCCCTTAATCGCCCTCTCTGCTGCCTCTCGCCGGGCTCAGACAGAGCAATAAATTGACCGGAGATCTGCCCGTGTGTGAACAAACGCTTAACCGTGTTAAACGGCGTTCGCACATCAATGCAGAAGCTCTGAGTTTCCTAACAGTGGTGTCAGACCCGGTCAGAGCCGCTGCTGAGACACACTGAGCTACTACTGAGGTTATATATACATAAAGCTATAATTTCATAATCAGCAGTTACAATTTAAGCCACTATTATTATTATTTTAATTAGAAATTCTCATTTTTTGGGGGACGCAACATTTTTTGGACGGAGTTATAGCCTGTCTACCTCATCCTGTTACATTCTATAATCATAAACTCTTCCGGTGCGCGCCCCCAGAGATTGAGTTGGCAATCTCTTGCTACACCTCCAGTCTGGAATAATAGGATTACCACAAAAAAATAAGATTTATTTATTAGATTTAAAGATTCAATTATTATTCAAATTTTAACAGCTTAAAAAAAAAGCCATATAAAAACATGTCATCTCTCAAGTCCAGAGGTAAAAGCAGAAAATAATAAACAATTCTAAAATGGAACACAAGTACAACACAGAAAAAACAAACTGAACAGCATTCATGGATTCCATGCATCTGACACAATCACAAACTTATTCAACTCGACTATAAAAAAAGAAGGGATAAAATGAGAAACTGAGGAAAAGGGAAATTCGAGGCCGGGGGTTTTTCACAAAGCATGCCCATGAAATTTCTCTTCTAATCAGCAGAGCAATGGACAATGAGCTCAAATGCAAATCCAATAAACTAATGTTAGGACATGGAACTCTACCTTCTCAGTTTATTAAGGCTTAACAAAAGAGAAGAGAGTCACATCAGGTGGTCGCTGATCCACGAGAGAGAAAACTACCAGGACCTGAGAACACCGTGTGTTTCTGTTCATCACAACAATGCAGATGAGTCGCTCAGGACATGTAGAAATCCAGGTCCTGGTGAATAATGTGATGTGTGAGGGGATGAAGTACACACCCCTCTGAGATAAAGTCTCTTTGACCATATATTGTACATTTAAAGTATGAAACACACATAGTTAAAGAGTTTAAGTTATATATTCGTTTGTTTCTCTAATATTTATCTCTTTTACTGATGTCCTTAACATTACTGGTTAACACTCAACTCTAATATACAATTACGTATGTATAGTTGTTGTTCAATGTTTGTATAACTGATGAGAAGGTCTGATTACTTCAAATTTCTCACGATGGAGATAAGGTTTGTTTATAGTTGTATATTACTGGTATAATTTCTAGGGCTGGGCAAGTTAACTCGTTTTAATCGAGTTAACTCAAGTGATGAGTTAACTCGATTAATTATTTTATCTCGCATTAACTCAGGTTTGATTATTTATTGTTTTATTGTGAAAGTCAGGCTTTTATTTTGTGAAAGTCTGTTGCTGACTGCTGCAGAACAGGAAAAAAGAAAATAATTGGCGGATAAACAATCGAGTTAACTCATCACTTGAGTTAACTCGATTAAAACGAGTTAACTTGCCCAGCCCTAATAATTTCTCATTCCGTTTTAGGTAAACTCTCATGGGACTTGTCCACCTGTCGAGTCTCTTCCCTGAGAGGCAGAGTTGCAGTTTGAATAAAGCTCAGTTATGTTCAGTGCTCTGAATCCTAATAAAAAACAAAAGTGAACATTGAAATGCAGCACTTTGGAAAAAAATGTCCCTCTGTCCCAGCGTCTGTTTGCTGCTGAGCCTTCCCGAGGCGTCGCTGTGTGTTTCCTGCACAGCGTCCGACCGTTCGCATGTAAATCCAAACTGTGTGACCTTGCTGCTGCGGCTGGCAGGAGGCACGAGGACAAAGGCTCATCATATCGCCTGATCTTGATTGACGGTTATGGAACTCTGGGGTTGGCAGAGGTGTGAGTTCTTCAATGATTTTGTCTGTCCCGATGGGGAGGGTGTTTTTAAAAAGACATATCCATGCACCCAGCTCCGATCTTTTCTGTTCTAATGGTGCAGCCACAGCAATTACGCTCCTGACTGGACATGGATTTTTAAGTGTGAATTGTTACTGTCCATCTGTGATTTTGGAATTTCGTCGACACCATGGAATAGTTTTCTTTTTTACAGAAATATGCACCTATATAACTTTAGTGTTTTAAAATTACATAAAAAAAGTGGTACAAGCACCTGCAGCAAAAACATCAGCAGTCAGGTGGCAGAGGGACATTTTGGCTGCTGGCTCTTTAAAAGCATATAATGATATGAGGTAAAGTAACGCAACTGTGGGACCAGGACACATTAAACTTACCTTTGACAGTGAATACAGGGCCTGGCCTCACATAGACGGACAGGAGGGTTAGTGTTGGTGACAGAGGGGGGGGTGGTGGCAGGGTGAGGCTGGCAGGGACGACTGCACTGTCAGCACTTTGTGTCGGTCGTGCTGAAACTGACCTGACATTCAAGTTGCCCACGATCTCTGTTTAAAGCTCCATGAAAGTCAACTTTGTCCTGCTCTGAGAATAATGACCTTAATCGGCTGTGGGTGACCGTCACCGTAGGAAATCGCTGGTTAGTGGACGAGGAGGAGAGGAAGTCAGAGGAGAGGAAAGAGGAGAGAAGATGGTCGGACTTACTGGACTGGGCGGTGCGGGCCTCCACGGGCTGGGTGTAAACTCCTAAACCCATGTCAGAGCGGGCGGCCAGCGAGAAGCGGTACAAGGTGTCAGGCTTCAGAGCGTCCACGGAGTGAGAGCCGGCCGGGTTGAAGGTCACGTGGATCTGTGGGGGGGGGAATCGGACAGAAACTTGCTAATGAATCACAATCAAAGACAGTTAAGTCACTTTACATTAGCGGTGGGGGAAAAAATCGATTCTGTTCAGTATCGCGATATTTTGCGCCCGCGATTATATCGATACTGTAAAACAAAGTATTGCAATATTGCAATGTTTTTTTTTTTTTTTTTTTTACAATTATATATGTAACAGCCCCTGGCTGGCAAAGCATGACGAGGAGAGTTTCAGAGTTTAAAAGATACCTAGTGTGTATGCGGAAAGGATGTTCTCCACTGCAGGAGATATAGTAACGGCCCAGAGGAGCACTTTAACATCTGAGCATGTTGACCAACTCCTTTTTCTGAACAAAAATGCCAATATTCCCAAATTAATTTAACATTCATCCAACTGGACTGGACTCTAGTAGTACACATTTGTTTATTTTTCTCAATTTGATTGAAGCTCTAGGTTACTTTTATTAATATGATTATTCTCAAGTTTATGTTACTCTATTATGTCTGCTATGTCTGTATTGTATTTAAATAATTTTAACTTATGTGCTGGGAGCTCAGCGTTCATGTGAGAGGTCTCCTATTCAGAAAATAATTACAAAGGTCCTGTGTCCTGAATGTTCAAGGACAAAGTTTTTGCACGACCCTTTCTTAGTTTTTACACTTCAGTTAATGTGTAGAAGACAATGTTGTTCACATAATTAAATGTGACATTTGAAGTGAGTTGAGCAGTCTTATTTTCCTCAAATTTTGAAATGCCTTTGAATATAAGGGGGACATGAATCGCAATATATCACAGAATCGAATCGCAATACTTGCAGTATCGCAATATATCGCAGAATCGCAATACTATTGAATCGTCACATTTTTGACAATTCCCACCCCTACTTCACATCTTGAGCTACAGGAATAATAATCTTGGATTGAAATCCTAAACTGGCTGGTTCTCCTACTCTCATGCAGAGAACACAGCTACATTTGAGAGCATCTCACAAAAAAAACAATTTGTCCTCTGGTTTACTGTTGCTGCAGTGGACCAGCAGAGTTGAATGAAGGGCAACAACACTGCGAGACAGCACTGAACAACTGGGCTGTCTGATACAATACTGAATCTTTCTCATCAGCTGGGGAGCTGACTGCAGAACTACAATAACACTTCTCAGCCGAGGCTCCCCCATTCAGAGAAATTGCATCATAAAAGGCAGAGATTCATTTGTCTTCATTCGCAGAGTAAAATATGAGACGACCACAAATGAGACAGAGACAGACAGAGAGACACACAGACAGAGAAACAGACAGATAGATAAAGATATATAGATAGATAGACAGACATACAGAGATAGATTCAGTGTGTGGTCGAGAGAATCAGGTCATGAAATAATTATATCTCCGTGTTGTTATTCTAACCTTGTTGTCTGAGCCGGCCTCCCAGTACTGCAGCTCGTACTTGGTGATGGGGCCCTGCACCGGCCACAGCCAGGTGAGCACGATGCGGGTGTCCAGCTCGGCTTCGGCCTCGAAGCTGGACGGCTGAGCAGGGACTGGGTTCAGAGAGGAGAGAGGTCAGAGGTTAGAATAAATTAAAGAATAAAAAGCCAAATGTCATTAGTAATAACCACATGATGGGGCAGTGTGGCCTAGGGGGTAGAGTGGGTGTTCTCCAACAAGAAGGTTGCCGGTTCAATCCCCACTCCTCCCCATCTGCATGCCGAAGTGTCCTTGGCAAGATACTGAACCCCTAAATGACTGTAAGTCGCTTTGGACAAAAGCCTCAGCTAAATGACATGTAATATAATGTAATAATGTAATGTAATCCCAAAAACTGATTGTATAGGAAGGATTCCGTAGTCTAATTTAAACCTTATCTGAAGTTATCTGAAAGTATATTTGATACAAAATAAGGAAAGACATTTTAAACATACATTAACACACAGAACATACATTAACACACATTAACACACAGAACCATAAACAGTGTTTGCTCACCTCCCTGCTGCGTCTTCACTTGCAGGACGTCAGACGGGGGTCCGTCACCGACAGAGGTGAAGCCCAGCACCCGCAGGCTGTAGGTGATATCCGGAGTCAGGCCGGAGATGGTGGTCAGACTGCTGTCGTCTGTGTTGTGCTTCTGCCAGGCGCTGAGCGGAGCCGTCAGGTCCGAGCTGTAGTACACCCGGTAGCCCCTGATCTGCCCGTTGGGTTCCTCGGGCGGTTCCCACTGGACCAGCATGGTGCTGGCACTCAGCATGCGGGCCTGGACGTGCAGCGGAGGGGAGGAGGGGGCCTGCTCACCGGTGCGGGTCTCCACGGGGTCGCTGGGTGGTCCGCGGCCAATGTTGTTGACAGCCATGACCCGGAACTCGTACTCGGAGTAGGGGCTGAGTCCGCCGATGCTGTAACGGGTGGTCGCCACGCCTTCCACTTCCTGGAAGCCGTTGTCTGAGGCCTTGGCTTTGTACTGGATCATGTAGTAGGACACTGGTTCTGGGTTCCCCGAGTCCCAGGTGAGGGTCACACTGGTGGCGGTGGTCTCTGTCACGATGAGGGAGGCCGGGGGCTTTGGCAGGGCTGAGGAGGGAGAAGCACGGCATTAGCTTGGATATCAGAAATTGACTTTTAGGACTTGTGGGTAATACGATAAAAAATTGGATGTCTGACACATTTGACAGGATAACTCTCAGAAAGCACACATTAGGGCTGAATTCGCTCTTGTGGAGAAAAGACACGACTCCATAACGCTCCGTTCTGTAACTCATTGCACTGAAATGATTGTTTTATAAGCTAATCCTTATAGTCCTCTCAGCAGCCATTATCCCCAAATGAAAAGAAAAGCTAGACCGAAATCACAATTTTGTGTTTTATATCCGGCCCGGCCATTACAAACAATATGAGAAAATTGCAAGAGTGGTTCCTGTTGTGACTGAAGGACAACGGGGGGGAAAAAAAACAGGAAATCTTCATTATGATTTCCTTGAAGATGGGGGGTGGGGGCTGGCAAGCTGTGGTCCTTCTAAATGCCTGTGACATTCTGTGTATCGATCAGCTGAGTGGAAAGTGGGATCAATTTTTACGACAACTGATAAGAGAGGCTGCAGCGGGTAGACAACACAGCCGCACCGTGACAGACACACACAGGCGGGGAAAAGCCACATTCAAACAAACACTCGGGCATCGAACAAGAGAAAAATAACTGAACAAACATGAAGACAGAGACGCATAAAAGACATCGATGCTCATCGACAAAGAGACTGCAAACAGCAGCAGTCTGTATTTTTTACCTCTGAGTATATAAACAAAAACCACAGATGTTTAAGTTTGAGTTGACTTAAGTGGTTTGTTTTGTTCTTATTTAGGGTTGCAAAATTCCGTGAATATTCAAAGTTGGAAACTTTCCATGGGAATTAACAGGAATTAACGGGAATATACGGGAATTAACGGGAATATACGGTAATTAACGGGAATAAACAGGAATTAATGGGAATAAACTGGAAATGTTGTGGGTAATTTATACTAACTGTATTTACCTTGTCATATACAGACATAAATATAAACATTTTGTTTTGTCATAGGGTGATTTGAGCCCTGAGGAAACTTTGGGCACTTGACTATATGCTTCTGCATCTTTGTGTCATTCTTAACATAGGTCTTTGCACAGTATTTGCAAATGTTCACAGCCTTTCCTTCTACATTGGATGGGGTGAAATGTCTCTACACACAAGATAGTGCACGTGGCATTGTTCTGTAGAATAAGATGAGAAAAAAGTTTGTAAAAAAACACAAATGCATTGCCAGAGATATAACTAGTTAGGCAAACAATTGGAATCATCTGTAAAAATATTTTACATTTGATGGATAAATCAATGGAAATAGGCTAGATGAACAGATGAACAATCCTCAATCAGCATGCTAATATATTTTCCCCAGTAATATCATCGAAACTTACCTGACTAGTCCTGCACACTACAGCAGGTCTCAATAGCCCTGCTGTAGAGTGAAGGATGCTGGGAGTTATCTGTACATGTGATGGAAGAATGCACAGTGGAGGGTTGAAACTCAACGTGCATCGTGTGCTGCATTCCATACATCTTTAAAATGGAGTTTTGAATGATGTTTTTTATTGCTCAGCGTTTAATTTGCTAATTTTTTATTTTTTTTCAAAATTCCCAAAATTCCCGAGCTAAACTTCCCATGGAAACTTTCCGGAAATTTACCGGAAACTTCCGCCCCTTTGCAACCCTAATCATATTACATTTCTAAATCCAAGACTCAAATGAACATAATTCCCATTAAAGCAGGATCCTCAGAGGAAGCTTGACGGACCCAGTCTGAACGCTCGGACCCTCTCACCTTTGACAGTGACCTGGGCCGTGGCCTCGATGATGCCCAGGGAAGAAATGGCCACGCACGTGTAGTTGGCCGACACGCGGATGTTTGTGACCTCCAGCACGTTGCGTCCCAGCGGCATCTCCTCCTCCTTGGTCAGCTCCACCTGGCCCGTGGTCCACTTGACGTAGGGCATCGGCGAGCCCACGGCCACGCACGTCAGGTTGATGCTGCCGCCCGGCATCACCTCCTGGTTGGTGGGCGGGATGGAGAATCTCGGTGGGACTCTTCGCACTGCGGAAAGCGACAGGACAAAGGAGTGAATACGTTTGGATATGTAAGGTGAATATATAATGTTCAATGCTAAACTCCAAAACTCGGAACAGCTGACAAAATGGAGGGCTTGATTGCTTTTGTCCGAATGTGTGGGCGAGCACAATGGGAATAATAGGACTGTCACAAGATGGCTGTGGAACCTCCGCAAGAAAACTTAGAGGGGGCGTTTTATCCGCTTGCCTACAAAAGGGAATATAATGAAAAAAATCGCCCAGTTTTGCTGGAGACTACGTCTGGCCCTCTTTTGTCAGAGTGTCAAATGGTGGCGAGAGTTGCATCATCGAGGGACCCTGTGGAGATGGCATTGTTTGATTTCTCCTCCTGCTCCCTCTCGCCGGCTCCTTCTGCTCAGCCTGTCTTTCTCTCACTCGCTCTCTCCCTCTCTTTGTGCAGTTCTGATATGCAGATAGGCTGACATTAAAAAGGGGGTTCCCATGGAGACAAGAAGGGCCCGTTGACGTCGCCAGGGACAAGGCAAACACCGATGCAGAGGCTCCACGCAATACTGAAAAGCTGGCCCAGAATAAACAGGCAGCCGGCATTTACATACGACTTGTTTTCCAGCTAAATAAAGATACCCAGGCAATGCTTACACTTAAGATCTTCCTCTGGTTAAGTTTTGGCAACGACAGCAAAAACTTGCCTGACACGGTAAAGAGAAAACCAAACTTGACGCGGCTGTGTGAACGCCCATCAGTGTCAGACCTGTTGGATTTCATGACAGGCTGAACAGTGTCGTAGTGTGCGGTGCGACATGGAGGAAGGAGGAGCTCTGACTCCTTTGACCTTGATTGTGTCGAAAGTGAGGACAAGCCAAACGTCAAGCTCCCGAGCGAGAAGCCGTTATTGCCACCTCGCTACTTGCTGCTTGTGTGTATTCAAAACATGGAGGCATGAAGCTCTCCCTGCAGAATTCATGCTGCTTGTTTCCCCTAATGCACGACAACATCTCTGTGTCTCTGTAGAAAGAGAAAAAAAACCTCACTGTAATTGCTCTTTTGCACCGGTCCCCATGAAAATGGATTTTAAAAATGCGAGTCTCCCTCCACCTTCCCTTACCCCCCTCCCACCCCCACCTACCCTTCATCCCTCCCTCCCCTCCCCTCCCGAATCTAATTTGAACCGGAACGTCATTACAGCCATGCTTGTTATTCCCCTCATTATGTGGTGAAATGGAAAAACACAAAAGCACGTTTTGAGATTCCAGTCAGGAAGAGGCTGCTTCTCGTGGACTGTGCTGTAACAAGGAGGCGGACCCGCTTCACACTCATCCGAATCCCCCCCCCCCCCCCAAAATAATTGAGTGGATGTATATAGTAGACCCTGAAGCTGGTTTTTAATTAATACAATCATGTGAGCTTGAACTTCTTGGCTCGATATGTCAGTGTCTCATGATTAATATTCCATGTCTGTGCCGCAAAACTGACAGACTGATACATGTTGTGGAATTAGGTCTTTGACTTACTTTTCGACAATTTCCAGGGATAAATCAAAAGTAAATTTATTTCTGAAGGACTTAATTATTCAGAGAGATTTGTGGAAAAAGAAAAAACCAAAGAGTTCAGCCAAAGTTGAGGTCTCAGTAACGATGGCCAGTGACTATTAATACATGATAAATGATAAAAATCTAAAGTTTTTAAGATGACTCAGTGAACAGGAGGGAACAACTTTAGGAAGTTACAACATCATGTCGAGGGATTCATAAAGTGACACACACTGACAGACAGACTAACAGATTATCTGCTATGACATCAGCTCTCTGGAGTTCACAGGGACTGGGATGATTTGTACATGCTTGGATGGGACAGGTCGACTAGTGTTACCAGCCTGGGAACAGGGCGAGGACAGCATTCTCAGGAAGAGCATGCACGGGAAAAGATATGGGATGGGATCAGAAGCCTGCGCACGCTGGGGGAAGAAGATAAAGGAACGACTTGGTCCAATTTTCTCATAAAAATCAGCGAACATCTGATTTCCACAGTGACTAATGCACAACAGATGAGTTAGTAAAAAAAAAAAAAAGGGTTTCAGTGTTCCACTCATGCCTGAGTCTTCTCACAGCCTGGCAGCTTCTCCGAGTGCTGCTATTTTTTCACACAACATACGCTTATGAAACAGTGAAACCGTGGAGAAGTAGACTAAACAGAGCTAAAAGCAGTCAGTCAATGGGGCCTGTGTATATTGAACACTTAATGTTGTGAATAATTCATGGCGTGCGGTTAAGTTTGGAGAGGTGCTGTGGAACAAAATGACTAGAGGGCAGGTAATTGTTATCGATTCCCCCGAAGCCTCTCTCCTGTTGAGAGCAGCTTGGAGAGACGAGCTCCAGGACTCTATCAAAACCACAAAATAAGCCCTGTCTCCACTCTGCCTGTCCGCTTGCTGGATACCTATAAATTTAACTGCCTTGACAAAGTGCCCAAGGATAGCAGAACCTGTTCGGTGAATCAATATCTGTGCAAACTGGCACAGAGTCAGCAGCCTCCCCGGCTTCCTGGCAGCAGCACTGGGCGAACCATGATGGCTGATCATCCCCCTGTCAGCACCCTGCCAGCTCGTTCTTAGATATTCCATAGGTCAGCTCTTTGTGGGGCTGTGTTTTGGAGAAGGTGCGAAGTGAAGAAATCACTTCCAAAAACATAACCTCCCGTGGACGGTGTCAATGTCGTTATTCATCAACACTAAAGCAGAGATTCTACTTGTATACATTAGTGGTGGGGGAAAAAATCGATTCTGTTCAGTATCGCGATATTTTTTTAATACTTTATTTACAATTATATATATAACAGCCCAGAGGAGCACTTTAAAATCTGAGCATGTTGACCAACTCCTTTTTCTGTACAAAAATGCCAATATTCCCAAATGAATTTAACATTTTGGGTCATGACCTTGCAGCCAACTGGACTGGACTCTAGCAGTACACATTTGTTTATTTTTCTCAATTTGATTGAAGCTCTAGGTTACTCTTATTTATATGATTATTCTCAGGTTTATGTTACTCTATTATGTCTGCTTTATGTTACTGTATTGTATTGCACTACCCTTTCTTAGTTTTTGCACTTCAGTTAATGTGTAGAAGACAATGTTGTTCACAGAATTAAAGGTGACATTTGAAGTGAGTTGAGCAGTCTTATTTTCCTCATTTTTTGTAATGCCTTTGAATAATATGGGGGACATGAATCGTAATATATCGCAGAATCGAATTGCAATACTTGCAGTATCGCAATATATCGCAGAATCGCAATACTATTGAATCGTCACATTTTTTCCAATTCCCACCCCTAGTAAACATGTGGATAAAGGAGCAAAGACTATCAAATTAATTAGTTATTTTACAGTAACTTCAATAGAGTTTATGTTTCTTAAAGAAGTCTTGCAGCACCACATCATAAACTTCTCTTTCCTGCTTGACTTCCTGCTGCAAAATTACAAGGAGATGCGGGGGCTGTCCTCTCATTACACCAACATGTCCCCATCACGTCCTCCAGTCTCTGGGTGGAGGACATCCATGGCAGTAAAAAAAAAATAAAAGACAGTCTCTTGAGAGCAGCTTTGTCCCTTCTGATACCTCCGTCTCTCAGGAGGAGAGCAGGGGTGTTGCTGCCTAAATACCTGACACAACCCATTGCCATCTGAATACAAGAGTGATCTATTATAGACCTGATGTCCCTGCAGGGCTGGAAAGTCTGAGAGTGAAAGGAGCTCTGGCTTTTGGTGCATGACGCCGACAGTGACACTGAGGGTGCGGTTGGAAAAATAACACAACACAACAGAGATCTAATAATGACTGAGGTAAGCTGCACAGGGACGGTTCACAAAGACTAATCACAACACGGTTTGTGGGAGTGACAATGTGTAGCATGCAAGAACTATTCAGGGTTTCATGCAAACATGTTGACAAAACATTTAGGAGGGTTATGGGAGGGAGCTAAAAATAATATTTGGGGGTTTTTCAAGGTTAGGGTATCTGTGTCTTGATCCAAGGGGCTGGGAAGGGAAGGGAAGGGGCAACCTGGTCTAAAATCTGCATCTAATTGAAGGGAAGGGATTGAAAGTGAAAATGACAAACCTTCCCGCTGATCTGTTTGTGGATGAAGTGATTTGGATGGAGGTGAGCGATGGAATGAAAAGACAGTGGGGAGGAAGACAAGACAGTGAAACCCAACAGTGTTTTTCCATAGACCCAGTGGAGGTTAGTGACATGGTACAGATATAAGAAGGAAAATGCAAACATACAGCACCAGGGAGGGAAACTCACTCAATGTATTTATTGTTTTTTTATTTTAAAAAGTTATATTTTGTTTATTTATTTCCTAAGTGGAAAATATCAAGACATATTCAATTACTCCATATATTTGTCTGATATCACACCTAAACAATTACTGTGCAGCTCAAAATGCTATTGCTCCATTATATGAGCAATGTTATAGTATGATGTTTATCTGAATAACTATCTGAATGAATCAGAGATCAAATAAAAAAAGTTTCTGACTCTGGACTCTTTATGCCTCATGCACAATGCAATCCTTCAGGAGCACCCACGATCCTGTTCCTCATCTTCCTCCTCATAGAACTTATTCAGATTGATCATAATTGTAAGTTTCCCTCCCTGACTCCCACACACACACACACACACACACACACACACACACACACACACACACACACACACACACACACACACACACACACAGAACAGCATGAAGACATTTTGGTAAAGAGAGAAGCCCAGCTGCAGCACTTTATCCTCTGTGACATATTGACGTGTCACATGGATATATGAGGGAGTGCCGGCAGACAGAAGCTGACATCCCTCCTCCGTTGTGGGATAAGCGCTTGACAAATGAGCGCTCATGCACAATCACAGTGTGCTTGTGATTCTGCCAATGTTGATGGAGTCCTTCTTTAGAGGGGGGGGGGGGGGGTCACCGAAAGCAACCCGAAACAAACAAGGCACCCGCACACACACACAAGCACACACACCTACATAAACATGCACGCAGCTCTAAACGGATGAGAAGTGGAAGGACAATAAATAGATATATAGACAGGAAGAAGGAAAACAATCCATGAGCAGAGCAGACCCCCCCACCCACCCACACAGAAATATGAGGACATTCATTCTGTGGCGGCTCTAAAATGTCAAGACCAGGGTGGCGCTCGCAGCGTGGGGGTGCACCTGCAGACAGGAATTGGATCAGGTAGCGACGGAGAGTGGAAAAAAACAACCTGAAACGCTTTCTCAGACACCAAACCCGTAACGAGCCCATTTAATGGACGTCTGACAGGGATGTATGAGTGGGCGGGTGTTACAAGGTTGTTGATGGAGAACAATAACACAATTCTTTCTCCCTTGCTTATCTTTTCATGTCGCCTTCAAGTTGCGGTTATTGACATTTCAAGGCAATAAACGTGGGGAGGAAGATATTGTTGGAAGGCAAAACATATAATCCCGTGATAGATTCTTAAAGAATACACTACGTAAGTGAGAGTGGAATATTGAAATAGTCCATCTGGGCATCACAAGGTATTAAGAACTGTAACACCATTGTTTTTGATTTGTTGAAAGCCCAGACGTCATTTTAAAATTGTATTAAAAGTTTGACATCGGCTCAATTTTAACAGCCTGTTGCCAAACATCAACGCTGTAAAAATGTAACATTTGACCAATGACTCGTTTGCTTCCAACGCTTGTTATGTTTACAAGTTGGAGCAGACATTGAAAGCTTAAATCTTCCCTCTGGTGTCTTTCAATGAAAAGGAAGAGAGGGGAAAAGGAAGAGTCGCGTCAAAGGCCACTTGTCTGGAGTCCCTCATGTTTTAAACCCAATCAAGCAGCCCAGTGATAACACAGCCCCGGGTCTTGTCTCTTCATTCTTTGCAGTGGCAACAAAGACAGAGTGAAAACATGGCGTGAGCCTTTGTTCCCCACTGCAGACAAGAACACTTTTAAAAGGTTACGGTTGGTTTGATTTCTATCTCTCCACTGGTGTGGTGAGGCTGGTGGAAAGAGCCGGTGCTGGGGCCAATGGGTTGACAGCTACCTGGGTGGTGTGTTACAGACTAGCTGGGCCCCGGGGCCCTGCTGGCGCCACGCCACACAACTACTGTAATTACCTCTGTGGAGGAAAAAAAAGGACGTGTCTGCACCTGTGACAGACATGGCCTGATTAATAGACGAGGCTTACATCCATCCCTCGCCTTTGCTGTTTGGCTGACTACCTCCCTCTGTCAGGATTTAAGATCTAAACCTTCTGGAGCCCCCGGTGTTTAATCTGTAAATGTGACGCTGCGATGGTCCTTGAAGATGATTTTACCTCTGGTTCCTCTGATCCACGAGCAACTGTCGGCTGAAAAAACATTTCCCCTGGATTTTTTTTTTTTTTTACAAGGTAAATACTGATACTGCTATTAGAGAGAGAGGGGGGATTTGTCTGGATAAGATCGTCATCTTGATTCAAATCTATGAGGGATCAAAAAAAAAAAAAGTCATAGCTAAACTGTCTCTTTCTTCCCCCGACACTTTCTCACACCCAACTCCACCCACAGGAACAACTGGAGCAGCTATTGTGTTTCATGTATATCAGACAGGGTGGTGTTATTCACAGGGCCTGACCTCGACTATTCTCTCCCCTATACCAGCACTCTCCAGGACGGGTAGAGTGGTGCCTTTGTCCTGCATTAGTCTGACAGACACACCACAACAAAAACAAACCACGAAACTTCCAGGCACCTCCATGCCTTTTGGTGCTCTGGGTTTATGCTGAGGGGGGGTTAATGGAGCCTTTCGATACAGTCAGAAGAGTAAAAAAAAAAAAAAGAGGAAACAAGGCCTGTCACAGCTTCCAGTGCCAGCAGAGGAATCTGTTTCAATGCAGCTGTTTTGTCAGAGACCGCACCTGGTCGAGTTGGCGGCCAAACAGGACGTTGAGGTTAGACAGTTGGTGAGAATAATCGCATTGCACGGATAATGGTGAGAGAAGCTGTTGAAGGTGAGCGGAAGAAAGAAGAAGTGGTGTAACTGGGACGATTAGACATTAATGAAAGGCCCTGCATGTTTGTTTTTCACTCATCCAGGACGATTCAAGCTCTGCTCAGGTTTAAAGGTGGACAGAGGGAATTACCCTTTTGCAAAAGTCACATTATTATAAAGAGTTTTAGTTGTCCCACCCTGGCAGGTGCAACACAGCTAGAAGGAGAAATATGTCAATAACACACGGCGACGCACTCCTGAGAAGAGCTTTAATCACCTAAAATCACTAAAGTAAAACAAATCACAGGAAGAGCTGTACTAACGGGGATTCAGGGTCTGTAAAGGGAGATTAGACACAGAGATGCACGGTTGCTGGAGTGAACAACATTTAGAATTAAACAGCCAAGAATTTTCAAAGGGCAAACATAGCTCTTTGTGTTTTGCAAGTACATGACACAACAGAAATGGTAGAAGTGAGAGAGAGAGAGAGACTTTACCTCGTACGTAGAGATTGGCAGGAGCAGAGTAACGAGTCCCGGCACTGTTCATGGCAACGCATTCATATTTCCCCTGGTCGGACTCCTCGCTGTTCTCAATTTGCAGAGCTCCTGCATGGAGGATTAACAAATTTAGCTGTCTTGACAGTTGTGGAATATGAGATGTAACTTTGCATGAAACCACAGCAGATATCTGTGCAGTGACTCGCTTGAGAGCCTGTAGTCAATTAGTTTAACCCAGTTCCGGCGTAATTAAGTGTCTCAGACACGGACGTGGTTTTGTCAAAGAAATAAAAATGCTTACAGCAACACAAGCCTTTTGCTTATTTGGCAAGTTTACAGGAAGTGCTAACAGAATCTTTGCCTAGTCGTGTCAAGGAGAAAAAAGACCATGACTGAGGGTCAATTAATCATCTGAATAACATGTCACAACAATCCCAGTCTGATTAGGCTTTCTGCTTATGGAATTAATTGACACACCAAAGTGTTTATGTCACTGAGGGTTATCTAGCTCAGCCAGATGTTAGAACCCAGCTAAGCTCTACTCCACGAGAGAAGCAGCAGCATTTATGTTATATCTTAAGAAGCCATCAAACTGCTGCGGCTTAATATCAACAACTGTGCAAAAATGTGTTTAACACTGTTTGAGTTTGAAGGGACATTATTTAGACCCTCAGGAGGGACGTTACTCTGAAGTGTTCTGAGCTGAGAATATCATTTCAGAGATGCTTAATGGTGACATTAAATAAAAATGTGACCATATTTAAGTACAACACAAATGTAAACATAACAGGAGACATTGCTCCAAATTGCTTCCAGGGCAGATAGACTTCCTTCCGCCTGTGAGTACACATTTAGCAGTGGAGGCCATTTCCGTGTTCTTTCATTACAAACTATCTGACCATGTCTCACTGAAAGCCTCAAGGGGGGACACTCCTCCGCCAGATGGCTTGGATTAGTATTCACAATCCCAAGAAGCTGTAGTGATCACACAGAAGGCTAACATGTTGTTTCTAACAAACCATGAAAGCCCAGGAGTCCTGTCTGTGGTGGTCACAGTGACACACCGTGACCAGGAGCATCAGAGAATCATTGCTACTGATTTGCCAACGGCCGACAGATGAGGCCATTTTATAATTTGACAACTTGAAAAAAAAAAAGATCAACAACACCAAACTTACCTGGTTTCCCGTGATTTTATAAATACACATTTAAAAAGAAAACTTTTTCTCAAAAAGAACAAAAAACAGATATCATGTCTCCAACACAGCATGGTACGAGGCAGTCTGCCACCATGCGGTTTGAAAATGACAAAAATACTCAGTGTACGATGATGTCAGGATACACATTTTTTTTCCACATCATGCAGTATGAGATGAATGCAACAAACAGGTTCACCACCAACCGTAAAGGGACTCGAATCAAGGCGAGACCAAAAAAAAAGAGGAGCGGAACAGGGCGGGGCAGTGACATGTGATAGCACCACCTCAGATCTCATGACAACACGTCCCTCCAAGGTGTTTGCTCCGCTTGCTGAGCTCATCGCTGTCGGATTCAGCGCTGACATGCAACCGCATACTAATGTCGGTGTCACAAATCTGTCACTCTACCCACTCTCCCATGGGAAAAAACTGTGGAAGAACTACAGGAATGTAGAAGGTTGCTGGTGTGACAGTTTCCAGAGCTGAAACACACTAAACTCCTTCAATTACTCCCAACTTGAGGAACGCTGGAGCTTCCACAAGGTCGTTGACCGAGCAGGAGGGACACAGAGGCTGTCATGAGGCTATCAGAACTCATAAAGAGTTAAACACCTAATTGAATATGGACTGTATTAGTTGCCGTGGACGCAATAACACTCAGACAGACTGCTGGCGGTCCCAAATGTATGCAGCTTGACCCAGACGGCCACTTTTTACCTCTCTGTTGTTGATTGGAAATCATGCTTTTACTCTGGAGAAAAGCAGGATTTCCATAAAAAGGAAACCTTCGCCCTTAACAATCTCAACCAGGCATCCTGTTCCCATGCTGGGGGGCAATGCTGCGTCGGCTGTATGCAAATGCAGCCATTTGAATTTACATTAACTGCATGGAGGAGGCAGGTGGATCCTCTAGTGGCGACTGTGGCCTTTAGTTTAAAATGCAACTCATTGCCCCTTTTTAACTGAAAAGCCAGAGAAGAGGCTGCAGCAGAGAGATGTTTTGTTTCTGTGTGAACGTGTGTGAACGTGTGTGTGTTTGTGTTTCACTCAAAAACAGGGTTCATTTCTAACAGCAAAAACAGGAGACTGGAAAAAAGCTCATTTACGTAATAACACCTTGGACCATCTTTTTGCAATTCCATTCTCCCGGCATCAGGGTTGGTGATCATTTGTTTGTTAAGGAGCAGACAGAACATGATCAGACAGAACATGTTGGGGTAGAGACGAACGGGGGGAGTGGGGGAGGGCGGGTGGCTGCTGTAACAGCGTGAATGGACCTGGTAATGTGGAGCTGGTGGGGATGCAGGGGTCTGATGTGAGGGAAATGGTCTGAACGTGATAGTTTGTAACACACTTTATTCATCATCCTTACCTCTAATTGGGGTACCACCTAGGTGGGAGTAATTTTGATGCAAACAGGGTTGAGAGATCAGTTAGTAAAACATGGCTTCTGCCACAGGGAAAAAAACTGGTGCAATGTGACATAGTATTTCATCAACGCTATGAAGTAGGTGTCGTTTTTTGGACTGTACACGATGTCTGTAAATTACCGGAAACTACAAACATTTAGATATCCTTTGCTATTTCAGCTATATCCCTTCACATGTGACTTCACAGCAGCGTTTAAATGGTTTGCTACAATTAAGCTTTCTTCTTTTAGTTAAAATTTCCAATTTAAGATGACCCCCCTATTCTTTGTGCAGATCGCAGTTTATGAAATTGGCAAGAGAAATGAACGACAGTAATCCACAGCAATTAGGAGTGACGCAGGGCAAAACGTATTCAGGTCAGAGGTATTAGATTTGGATGGCGTGAAAAGAGAGAGACTAATGTGTCTAATGTGTGCTAACTGCAAATGTGCGATGCAATATGAGGAACTGGGCTCTGGCTTTTCCCATTACACTGTGGCAGCAAATTAATGCACTTCTAATTTCAGGTCATGTGGCTGATGCTGATATGGCGGCAGATGTCAAGAGCAGGGTGGCGGATAAGAAAGAAGTTTGAGGGCATTTACATATCAGCACGTTTTCAGACACTCTCGCTATGAGCAAGGAAGAAAACTAATTAAACGTGTGTTGCCGGGAGTAAAAGAAGAAAAAAGATAGAAAAGACCGTATTATTAGGCACAATTTATTCCTTGCTATAAAAACTATTATCAAACAATTAGTAGATTTGTTAGTACCTAATTTGTGAGGAATCTAATTTGGGTTGTTCTCGTAGTAGAGCCAGGATTTAATATTGCGAGAACGTGCACAGGCCGAGTGAGCGTGTGCTCCAGTGACCTGTATTCAGCGTCCACTGGGCAGCTTTAGCACCTGGCTTCTTCTGGAGTAGCTCGCCTCTTTAATCTTCGGCGCCTCAGACCTGCAGCCCGGCCTGACACGCTCTAAGTGAGGTAGATTTAGTAAGGAGTGACAAGACCAAACCTGGTCAAAAGCCACTAATCTTTCAATCTGATCCAGGTCAGGCGAGCGCTGTTTATTTATCAAGTGCACTGATACAGCGAACAAAGGGTACCTCATTGATTTTTGTATTTTTCAAGGTTGAATCCGAGCTAATGCATCACCGGCTGGCCTCATTGTGACCCAGCCGTATGTTTAAGAGGGGATTACAGAATATTTAATGCGGTGAGGAATTCTCTTTCTGTACTGTGAAAGGTTACGAGCTCATGTATCACTGTCAGAGATTGCAGGAACGCACGAACAACCTCATCGCAATTTCTGTGCTACTTTAAAAAGTGGCTGCAGCTGTTGTGAGAAATAGAATCGTCTGAGAACCCGGGCCAACTAATCGCGGCGACAATGACAAGCTGTATAAAACTTTCATGTGCTCGGTGATGAAAGAGAATAAATTAAGTCACACATGACAACAAAGGCCCTTTGTGTTTTCACATCATTCTCATGTCTAACACGACTATCACTATGTCTGTTGGCATTTAATGTCATCTCTTAGCCTTCAACGCGCCTTTGCTATAATTAACATGTTCCATATGTCATGTAGAATAACATCTTAAAGAAGTTGAATCAGGTGGAAATCGATTGTACCTGAGCGGAGCTGTTTGATTCGCCCGTTGCTGCTGCTGATGTCCACAGGAAGCATGTCCTTGAACCAGGTGATCTCTGGGTCTGGGTTTCCACCGGCGGCGCACAGCATGGTGGCGGTCCTGGTCTTTTCAACCACCTTCAGCTGGGGACCCATGTCGATGGTGGGGAAGCCATGGGGGACCTGGTTCTCTGAAAATGTGCAATGGTAGAACTTTAGTATGGCTGCAGACATACACACACAAAATAAAAATAAGAGGAAAAACAAGAATCTGACAGAATAGGCTCTCAGGTGCTGCGAGAGGTGCTGAGTTGAGAGGAGAAGAGAAGAGAAGAGAGAGAGAGAGAGAGAGAGCAGCTAGTTTCAGGTGCTGCAGGCCAAACGCTGATCAGGAAACACACACACATAAACATTGTGCCCGACTCTGGAATGCTAGATCTGATGATCATGATTTAGATTTGAAAAAAAAAAAAAAAATTGGTCCCTGATTGATGATAATAACAAGCTTATGATCCAGCATGGGGAGTCTCAGGTTTGAACAGAGGAAGGATAGTTACAGTCTGCCTTTGGGCGCCCCTGCATTAATGAGCCGCCTCCACAAGCTCGACCAACCTATTTGAATAATCCAACTCTTCGTATATACAGTGTTTCTGCTCGGGGTTTGCAGTTATTTTGAAATTGACAGACCATCGCCATTCGGCCGCTGTTTCACTCGTGTCTTTGTGTAACATCAGTCACGTGTTTTTCAACAAAGGGAAACAAACGGATCCCTCACACTCATAATGAATCCCAATTTCACCTTTGGACAACCTTAATAAAGAGGAAAGCCGATGGCCCTGGCATGGGATCATTATCAGCTTGCTCTCCAACATGTAATCTCTTTAATCTTCCTCCATGTATGTGGATGAATTCTCGGCGTGGTAATGACATGCTGCTGCCAATACGGTTCGGCATGAAAAGATATCTAACTGCAGGTTAACAATAAGCAAAGATTAGTCCCTTTGGATGGACGAACAACATTAATACAAGATGTGAATTTTGGTTATTTAGGAACCATTAGGGGAAATTGTGCCTCGAACGGGTTTCAAAACAATACAAAATTAAGGCTGAATGGTTATAACAGAGTGGTCTACTCAAAAATTCAAATGTATGTAAAATGCTGTTTTCTTTCCATTCACCAGGGAAAACACAAAAGCTGTTTTGATCTTGTCTGTTGTCAGAACCTGTTGTCAGGAGCTCGGTGATGTTTTAACTACACACACTGCTCTCTTGTTAGCGGGACTGTCTAAAGTCTGAGCTGTTCATAAGAAAAACAGCAAATGCTTTGGTAAAACATCTATTGACTCATTCACAAGTGTCCATCTAATTAGTTTTATTCTACTTTCCAGGCCGACGCCAACAGTACATCGTCTGTTTGTCTGAGTCGAAAAACCCACATGTAAACACTCAGTAAACTATATGTCTGGCGTGTGAATACGAGTGTCTGTGATGTTCTTTGTTCTGATCTCATGCGGAGCAGTTGTTCCTCCTTTCACCCTTGTGTTTGGCCTGCAGCCCGGATCGTCTCATATTCAAATGCAGTTGACAGTTCGCTGCGTGGCGTCTTATCTCTGTGGCGAAGGCAAACTTCCTGTCTGACATACAGACCGAAATCAGGATACCTCCACAAAAGACACAACTGAAAGCACAGTGAAATTATAGAGTACAATTTGTCACCGTATGAATAATGGTAACAGTAGAGCGCCCTGTGTTCCTCTGTGGTTTGTGCTCTCTACAACAGTCAAAGAGAGAAGAGAGAGAAAGAGAGAGAGAGAGATAGGGAACAAGGGCAGAGAGGACGAGACATTGAGAAGGGGAAGGGAAAAGAATGAAAAAGAATAATACCTTGTAGATGTGTGGCTACAAACTGTCGGGTTTGAGGAGGAAACAAGGGAATTATACCAAACCCAGAAAGAGCTACACCTCAGCATCACCTGCTTATAATTCACTTAAGATACAGTGTGTTCATAATAATAATAATAATAAACTTTATCCGTAAAGCATAATGATAATTTAGATAATAAACTACCACACACTGTCACTGTTATGGTGATGTGAACTCTTTGTGTACATCACCTTTATTCCCAGTGTTCATGTATCATCTGACACCTGCTGTTCGAGTATGTAACACATGATTGGAGTTCTAAAATTTAAAATGCAGAAAAAAGGTGCAGCTTCAACTCTGAGTCTATATATATATAGTACATGGTGGAAACCAATGAATGAATCAGGCGTGGCACTGTGCTGTCAATCACAGCGAGCCAGTTACCTGTGAGTACAGAAGAGGTCAGGAGAGTCTGACATACCATATTCATAAGTTGAATGTTTGAATATTTGATTTCCTCCAGTATATACCTACAGCTTCTTCAAGGGTTACAACACAGAGTAAGGCGCAGAAAGCAGAGTCGTGTCCTACAGCTGGTAACGGCTATTCATGCAATGGTGCTTTGTGTAACTGTGAGAAGGCAACAACTGGAATATCAGGACACTTCTCACCAACGCCACGTGTTGGTGCCTATAGGATATTTATGATTAGGATTATTGGCAAATGTTCCGGAGCTGTGAAAAATGCACACCATTGGGAAAACAGGGTGAGAGACCCCAAAGGAGTTATTACACGAGTCAGCGGCTCTGTCATATCAGGAAAACGGGGAATAATTTAAAAGGCAAACAGCTGCTCCACCGCTCTTATATAAATCTATCCCCTATACAGTACCTCTGCTTAATGTCTGCACTGCAGGTGAACTGTTATTACAACAGCTGGACATTTCTCTCACAGTGTGTCTGATTAGTGGAACCTGCACCACGACTCTGCATGGTATGTCCACTCTGGGACGTTATTGGATTAAAGTGTGGCTGCGCTGTAAGTACAGTTATATAAAGAGAGAGGCAGAGAGGTGCTTGTTTGGAAAGTTCCAAAGTTAGTCACTCTAGGTCACTCTTGTTTTCAATATTAACTGCTAAGCTGACTTTCTGGCTGCCTGTCACAACACAACACTGTGCTCTCAGAGGCCGGGCCACAGACCAGCCATGATTAACTCTGTGACACGCTGGCCTCCCACATGTTGAAGCACCCTGCCAGCACAGCCTCTGTTTGCACAATCACTGATATTTCGCTCGCATTGAAATTATATACTGTCAAACTGTAGAAAATATGTTTTTTTTATATATATTTAGTATGTGATGAAAGGCTGTTTAAGACCACCAATAATAAAACCTTTGGAACAAAAGCTGACAGGTAATCATTAGAACTTGGTTCAACTGCCAGCTCAGTATAGAAAGGTGAAACTATACATTTATTATAAACATAGCTTTCTAAAATTGTCCCTGGCTTTTAGAAGAAAAGGAAAACAAATTCAAAGTTCTCTCCATGTGTTTATCAAAGATCTTGCCGAGCCGTTGTGTCAGGTTTGAGCACTGCCTGTCTATTCCTACGACTCGAACTCCTGTGGCTGGCCTTGTCATCCCAGGAAGACAAAGATATGCCTTTGTTCAGTCCTCTTTAATTTGAAAGGAAGACAAAAAAGCACGGGGAAATTTGGAGAGAATCCAATGAAATAGTGCGGGCAATGCAAGTTGATGTTTGTCGAGATAGGGGGCATTTTTAATAAAACAAGGGGCCTCTTGTGCTGGAGTGTAATTCATCAAAAAAAAAAAAAGCTCCACTCCTCTGTCTAGGCAGGGCAAGAAAATACGAATAAGGAGAAAATCCGACGATAATGTCACGTAGGCGCTCCATTACCAAGATGAAGAGTGCTAGAGGAGGGGGGAAAACAACAGCAGAAAATAATACTTGTGTCATGTGTGGCAAGGAAGTACATTATTGTGTTCTGCTTCTCAATCTTACTATCACACCAGTGGTTTATTTTGTATATATGCAGAGTGAACAATCCTGTATTACGCAGGCTGCATGCAAACCATTTTTCCACTGCTTAACTAACACAATGCAGACGGTTGTAAGCGCAGAAAAATAGTGGAAACGCCCTGGGTTTGCAAATGAGTGAGGCCACAGGCAGTGCCAGAAACACCTCCGAGGGAGAGACAGGTATGCACGAACTGGTTCCTCCATGATTTGGAAGGTAAATAGGACCATTGTTCTCCCAGCAGCAGTTTATCACGCACAGTCCAACTGCAATATGAGCAGCTCAGCAGATGAACTTGTTTTCAGAGGTTAGTAGAGAAGATGGGGGCAGAAGGGGGAAGTCTTAATGTGCTTTTCTGATGGCACTACTCAATTAGGATCGCAGTGGGGGCCGCAACTACACACAAAAGCCATGGGGGAAACACTGGCAACATCATTTGTACAGAGAAGAGGCACTGGTAATATGGTAATTGGTAAAAAATTAAGAAAACACGATACCGTAATCATAAACTATTGTGTCAAGGAGGTGTGCCTGTGCTGTAACAGCCACAGGCAGGTGAGCTACGACTTAAATGAGAGAAGAGGGAGGAAAAAAACTCAAAAAGGAGAGAGGAAGGGAGGAGAGGAGGAGGGGTGCATGCCAACCTCCTGCCAGCTCCAATTACCAGTGTGAGTGGAGCGTGGCAGCTAGGGCGATGGGTCTAATCAGAGCCCTGCTGAAAGAGACCCGTCCCCGTCCCCCCCGTCCCACTGGGAGGCTGCAGGAGCTCGATCCCACACCAACATCAGCCAGCGATTTCTCCCTCAGCCCAAACATACTCATCTCAATCGGGGGGGAAAACACTCCAGACTCCCCATCCCCTTCATAACAGGGGAGCCCCTGACATACTGCCACGAGATACAGCACTTCTGCATGAAAAAAAAAAACCGCCTGCCTCATTTCCATCCCAGTGTTCCGAGGCTTCCACCTCACGCTCTCGAGTACACAAAGTGCTGAATGATATGTTCTGCCATGAATGTTTTAAGTGAGGGTTTCACCGGGGAGGCGCGCCCTCCGGAGTGAACATACATTCATGAGACATGCAGGGGGGGGTGGTGGGGGGGCACACGGCGTGTCTGGTAATATTCATGAGGAAACATCTCTGATACACGATCAAGCGTCCTGCTTGGCTCTGTATCAATAGTTAATCGAATTCGCCGTCAATTTGCGGCATCAAAAATTAAGGCGATACAGTGAGTCTCTCTTAAGTTATTTAGATTAAACATCCGAGTTGAAATAATAATTTTTTTTAAAAAAGGAGTAAAAGGCCTTGTGATCTCCACGTGTGCCAGGTGATGGATGACAACAATTACAGGTGAAACCTCCTTTGATAGTGCAAAGCAAAGTGGCAGCAGCACTCGCCTCATGAAATATTACTGCTCTAAAATCCCCCTCTTTTAAACATACATCAGTGCACTCTTGCAGTCTTTATTAGGGGGGGTGGGGAGAAAGGTTTGTGCAGCTCTTGGGAATATGTCTGCCATTTTTGCTATTTCAATTTGCCTGCGTGTGTGTGAGGCTGTGACGCATTTAGCTCTAAAGTGATCGCTAAATGTTTGAAAGCGGAATCTGTTCTGTTAAATTTGTTAGGCGTGAGAACCCCAAAGATTCAGCCTCGGTGTGTTTTCTATTTCCAACCGATAAACGTTTAATCATCCACCTCTCTGCTCGTCCGACCTGAGAGGGGGAAACTAAATACAGAGCAATAAATGTTGCGTCTCAACTGGTCCCGAGTCAATCTGGCTCTGGAAGGCAGACAGGTCGTCTGGCGGAGACAAAGCGAGCGAGTCGCCCGCGGCTGTTTCCCTCGCGAAGAACATCGTCAAACCCAGACATTTGCATCTGCCTGAGACACGGAAGAATGTGAGAAGTGTCAGCGACGGCTGGAGGTGCAAACAAAGAGCCGGAGCTCACCTGAGTTCGACTGAGGAGCCCTCGGAATAGTTTGATTATTGACGCGTGTAAAGACAGTCAGCGGGTTCACATGAGAAATGTTTAACAGCAAAGGGTTTATGGGGAACACAAAGGTAATGGTTGTGTTAGATCGGATAGTGGTTATACATTAACGAATCCGGAAATAACAACCTTTCCCCTTTACAGTAGTTGTCCCAGTTGTTCCTTGTTCCTTGTGAATGTTTCCTGTGGTGCAGTGTGTGAGGGTTTGATATACGCTGGTTCTTGCAGGTGTTTCTTTCTGAAACCCTGTGACATTCCGCCAGCGACTGAGGCAGCCCGACCCCGAGTGGTATTCCTGTAACTACCTCGGCCTCTTTTGACTTGCAAAGCATCGGAGGGCGAGGAGTTTCCTCACATGTTCTGCCATGAAGGGCATGAGAGCAGGACCCTCCTGCACTTCAGAGCAATATCACTTGGCAGAACTCCCCACTGCAACATCAAAGCCCCGGCGAGGAGGCCATTGATGTAATACTGTTGTAATGGCGTGAAAATGGCGAAAATCTCCACGGGAAAGAAAGAAGAGAAAGAAAAAAAACAAAGACAACAAGATAAAAAAAAAAGAAATCACAGAGTCCGTGTGAACAGTGACGTCGTCCACAATTACACAACAGCAGCTTTTTTTTTTATCAGGCAGACGAGTGGATTTACTACAGTCGGGATTAGGCGGCGAGAAAATGAATGCAAATGTACAATGTGCTTTGAAATGTGCATCTAAATAGTGCGCACTCCTTGTCGAGCCTGTTGTCTCTGGCACGCTATCTCCTAGAGCAGGTGTTACGGCAGTTGCCATGGAGATGTTGGTGCATCGGGCAAACAGACCTCGGTGCGTATTACCGGCGTGCACAGACACACCCGCACGCCACGGACCATCGCAGAAACACAGCCATAACAAAAACAGGGCTAATGTGGCTGTTCAGACGCTTAGTCCTACATGCTAGAGGAGGAATCCGGGTGCTGTTATTCTGCTGTTTAACCAAGCGTACTTAGAGTAAAAGGCTGTAATGCATGCCATGACCTTTGAAATAATACACTTTTTTTTGTCTGGCTGAGCAGAACATTTGGCCTTACTTTCCTGCCTACAGGCAGATAATCAATAACAGACATCTAATCCCCCCCCCCCCCCCCCAATGCCTTCCTTTTCTTACCCCCCCCCTTGTTCTCTTTTTACCATCTCCACTTTCCTATTTATCTCCACTTCTCCCTCTTTCTCCGATCTGATATCATACTTCCACTGTCGTCAGGATGATCTACGGCCCTGCCAGACGCCCCGTGCCTGTTATTAATGCGGCGGCGCACCGGTTAGTACATAACCATGGCCTCCGACCCATTACTGCAAACCCAAGGGTGGTCTTCTGAATTCACACGGTTCTGCTGACCGAGTCACCTTGTGGGACAAGCGCTGCTGCACAGAATCACATCCTCCATTAACTACGCTGTAGCTGTAGCACAGCTGTAGGCTTTCATTTTGAGATTACAGCTCTACTTCCTGCCTGGTGGTCCTACTAACAGCAGTTTGATTGAAGACCCTTGAGATTGTGGTATTACAGGGTACACGGTTTGTGGTTTACAGCTCATTTTAATGTAACTGCCTCTACGATGGTAGAACCTCGGGGCTCATGGTAAATGTCTGTGGTAATGCGATGTGGCTAATAAGACGGGTTATTCCTCCAGGTGTCAGGGAAGGAAAGAAGAAAAAGGACAGGACCAAAAATCAGGAAGCGTGACGATTAATGAAACGGGTTCTACAAACGGAAGCAGTGCGGCCGTTTGCAAATAAATGAATTAATTGATCCTCTCCACAACTCAAATGAATCACCAGCAGAGCTTTATTGGGACGTGTTTAGTGTAATGACGACAGATAGGGGTCGCTTTTATGAGTTCTGAGAAAGGCAGTGGCTGCAGTGAAATGTGGCAGGTTCTGTTAATTAAATCCTCACTGACTGGGCTCCTGTGACAGCCTTTACTTATTCCCTCCGTCACAGATAATGAATAATACACAGAGTCTGTGAGTCAATGTCGACAGCCTCAACTTTGATTATGTAGGGGTTCGCTGAAGTGCTGGGTGTTTGCAATTATCACATTTTGCAGCCTGTTAAGTGGTCACCTCGAAAAACAAACTGGCAGGGTGCAATACTTCTTGCTAATGCTGATCATCAGTGGAAAAGGCGAGAGAAACAAGACCTTTGACCAGGTACAGATTTCTCGTTATAGCAACATCTACAAATTATGATGCTTATGTCAAAAAGGGATCTGACTCTACTACCTGTGGGGAAGCCCAACATGTTGTTAGGACTAGGGACGGGAATCGGCAGGGACCTCCCGATACGATACTATCACGATACTTAGGTGGCGATACGATATGTATTGCGATTCTGTAAGTATTGCGATTCTGTAAGTATTGTGATTCTGTAAGTATTGCGATTCGATATTGCGATTTCCTGGGATTTCTTTTGGTTATTTTTTTTTTTTAAATACTGGACCATGGAAAAATGTTGAATCATACCTTCAAATACAACACAGTCAAATTCACTTAGAGCTTTACAAGTTTTATTTCAAATATTATCATTAACTTAATGTCTGCCGGGCAGCCAATAGAGAAAATAAATAAAAATGTTCCCTATTATTGTATAGCCCCTGTCAACTGCACACAAACTGACTGATTAAGAAATGTATGCCACTTAGGCTACTTTTAAACAATAAATAAAAGGTAAATTAAAGAGAATGAATAAAAGTTTACTTAAAATATAAACTTTGAAATAAACAAAAAGTAGGCTATTGTTGTTTGCATGTAGCCGATACAAAGCTAGTGCTTGGGTATGTTTAGATTCTTGTGCAAAAACAAGAGCTGGTCAACATGCTCTGGGTTGATGTTGCTCCCCCCATATATCCCCCCCGTATAAACCAATAAATATGTTTAAAAAAAAAAAAAAAAAAAACGATTTGGGAGGCAGCATGGCGATTTAAAATCGTCATTCACAAGAATCGCGATTTGTAACTGAATCGATCTTTTCCCCCATTCCTAGTTATGACTGTTTTCTGACGTTGATTCGATCACCATCTTGGTTCTAATCACACCACGATTGCATCAGGGACTTGTTTTCCCCAACAGTCACAGTTGATAAATGGAAGACTACAAAAATATAAAGGGTCTCCTTCTTGCCTTAGAAATAAAGACACAGGAATGTGTACATCCCACTGACTGGTGAACATGCCCTGACAGTGCGAGTGTGGAGCAGCGCAGCATACCGGAGTCGGAGTGTGCTTGTTGAGTCAACCTTCCCTTTGCAGAAGAGGTTAAAAAATATTGATGCAGACGTAACGCATGCAAAATCAACAGTGCCTTTGACAGCTGTAAGCAGAGCGATCAACCACAGCCTTGAGAAACACAGCTTAGCAGCTTAGTCGAAATTGGCCCATGCCTCTTAAACATGACAAAAATGTCAAGCGTTCGCCTGACGTTGAGTCGAGCCCTTCTCCCCTTCTTCCTCTGGCCCAGTAGGTAAGCCAAGAGGGCCTGGTGTGCAAATGTGTGAGGAAAAGGGGTCAGGGTGAAAGGACTCCCATTAGCCAGCTCATGGACTGTGGGTATACAACCCCCCCCTAACATGCAGCAGGCCCATCCATCTATATCCAGTCAGGGCCTGGGGAGTCGTTGACTTGTTGGCCTGCAGAGCTGCAATGAGGACCTTGCTCTTTACCTGCAGGAGCACAGGCCCTGGCTCTTATTATTAACCAATCAAAGAAGATAAAACTGTCAGGTGGTGGTTTTTTTCGTGTTGCCAGAGACAATATTTCATCGTCCTTGTACGGAAATAAAAAGACAATGTGACACAGATCCAATACGCGAAACGCACTTAGTAGAACCCATCGCTCCGCCAAGGTCCAACAGTCAACTTGAATTCTATCAAGGTACATCAAATTGAACACATCCATAGATATCATAGATATTTTCTCTGGGAAATCATGAAGAAAAACCTTGCAGTGTAAAGAACATCCTGGATCAGACCCTGATCTGTATCTTAATCTAATGAGAAGTACCCCACTTAAAACAGGAGTACACATCTCTAGGGGTTTATCCTGCAATTCAATCTGAAATAAATAATTAAATTAAAGTCAAATAATAGTGAATGATGTCACATTTTTGATGGAAATGTATAATTATTAATTATATAATCATAATACAAGTGTTAGTCTGATGATTTCTGAGGTGTTTTGATAACAAATGCAGGGGGCATAAGATTAGAAACACCTATAATTGACGAAAGAAGTCAATTAATTTGCAGAGCTTTATATAAGATTGCTAATTGTGCTGTATTGTGCAAGGGATTTCTATTTTCCTGCTGCGAGTGTTGTGTAATCTTTGGTTCTGTATGACTCAGAGGAAAGGAGAAAGCCGCAGGCAGCTGTATCCAGCATTTGAGCATTCACATGAAATCATCTATATGCACCGTACAATGCAGAGTGCAATTATAAATCAAGACTAATAATATAAAGCAATTGTTCGATAGCGATGAAGCCAAAAGCAATTTTACTGTTAGGTCACCATGCCCATGATCAACATGCAGATGAAAGTCAGAAGTATTGGCTCTACAGCAGTGTCAGATTTAATATGATTATATTCTAATATTCTGTACTTTTTCAAATAGTCTGCTTTTCTCCACTGTTCAGTCATACCGGTGCCATTCTGATGCATGATATACTTTATTATGGTTTTCCTGTGCCATGGAGAGGAAATTGAATATTTAAAAAAAATAAAAAACTCTTTATTAACAACGGTTACCGGCACCAAGTTTGAGAGACAGCTTGTACCTTAGCTGTGCACAAACAATTTTAAAGTAAGAAAAACAGAATGAGGAAATGAACAATTGAATATGATGCAATATTGCACTGACTGTGGCTGCCTGCAGGGTTAAGAGCACTCATATAAAGTCAGCATACGACTTTTAACCCCTTAAAATATTAGATAATATTGAGTAAAATCTGTAATTGAATAATGAAAGCCTGTTGCAGTTGCCTGTGGCAGATGCTTAATAGCAGATGTCAATTCACGGACATTCTATTCTGCTCTTGACAATGTGCAGATATTAACAGATGTGCGTGTCTTGTCACATCTCCAATATCTCCTCAAAAGCAGAGACAACATCCAGACGAGCGGTTCAATTTGTCCTGAAAATCAACAGTGGCCATAACTTCAACTCTAAACACTGACAGACGACATCTCTGCTCGGAATAGATGTATGACAGCAGCCAGAGAAAAACACTGTGTGACAGTGCACGTTATGTAGAGTGGATATATCAACAGGAACACCTATGCAATACTGTGCAATACGGTATAATAGCATTGCAAGAGGTATTACCAATACACAGCTAATCATTTTCATGGCCACTGATTGCAGAGTTATACTGGTTATGTACATATGACATATTATGAGCATATTCTTTCTTTTTCAGCACTGTTATCTTAAAACAAAGGGGCTGTTACACTTCTTCCCTACATAGATCAGGCAAGTGGACTCTCGGAGATGGAGCACAAATATTTGTCCAGATAAACTACGAGCGCTGAAGCGTGATGACTGGATGAGATGTTTTATGCACAAGATTTCGCCCTCTGAAAAGAGAGTTTGTTTGAATAATTTCTCCAGCTTGTGAATTGTTATTATTCAGATTGGCTCTTATAAAGAGGGAAATTGATAGATTGTCAGAAAAAAGAGTTATCGTACAAGCTAACAGTTTCAAATTCACATTTTTAAATCTTTAACACTAGGGAGTCATTTGGCTTCTTGTGTTAAGTGACGTACGGAGCGAATCAAACTGCTTCAAACACTGAAACACTCTGGTTATTACATTACATGTCATTTAGCTGACCCTTTTGTCCAAAGCGACTTACATTTTGAGTACACTCAACATTGATGAGGGGCCATTTAGGGGTTCAGTATCTTGCCAAGGACACTTCAGCATGCAGATGGGGAGAGTGGGGATTGAACCGGCAACCTTCTTGTTGGAGAGCGCAACCTTCTTGTTGGAGAACGCCCACTCTACACCCTAGGCCACACTGCCCCTTATTGCTACCTTGCTCGTCCACATCGCATCACGCTTGGGCTCGTGTTAGTCTACTGGAGTACACAAGAGACAACCAGTATAGCTTTAACAAGGCATAGTCTGGGGCGAGTCCAGCAAGGGGACTGGTTCTGATACTTAGCAGGAGCTGATATCAGCATCATGAATGGATCGGGTTACTAAAAGGCGGAGGATTTCATCTGTGCTCATTTTGCATTTTTCTCGCTCCAGCTTTCTGTAGCAAACGTGTTCTTGAGAGACAAGTGTTACAGCACTCTTTGAAACTCAGCGGCCCACTTAAATTGGGATTAATATGTCCCAGCGTGAGGTTTACCTTGACATATCAGGAAGTTCAGTGAGTGGCAGAAAGTGTGGGATAAATTCGAGAAATGTAAAATCACAGTTTGGTTATTTCGACAGTCTGCAGATTTGTTTTGAGGTTTTGAAACAAATTACATGCAATCAAAACATTTCGACGATTTAGAAAATTCTGGGAAACCATAACAAGCTGCACTGATCACATGACTTCTTTCAGAACAGCTGTAATTCATTGCTTGTGCTAAGACAAACAAAGACTGTGCACACTTTGCACTAATTTCCACACTATTTTTCTGGGTCCTGCTATTCTAGGAACCGCTTTTCTTTTGCTGTTTTTCATTCTTTGACCTCTCTCTCCCTCTCTCCCCTGAGGCTACAGACATGATCAGCACTGACAACGCAGACATACCAGACATCGCCGTCTTTACAGATACACCTTTCCAAAAGCACGGAGCAATTGATGGACAAGTACAGATGATAAAATGCTGCCTCAAAGGAAGAACGGCTCCATCCAGATGTCTTACATATAACTCGCAAAAAAAAAAAAATAAAGCCCGGTGTCAAGTTGTGCGGGAGAGATCGAGCAGCCGGGATCAGCGTGGCTGGCGATTGATCGTTTGAAAGTTTATCATCAATCATAGCACACCCATCATACCTTACAACTGAAGATAATAACCTTGAGGGGTCTATTAAACAATTGAGTTTAGTTTTTTTTATGATAATTTATCGATCACACAGAGAAGGAGTACAGCTAAAGGTCAGATCGTGAGAGATTCTTCGAGCTTCAATGTCTTGCTCAAGGACACTCAGTCAGGGTGGCTGCTGCTGATTAAAGCCACAAAACAACATGTTACAGCCCATTGTGAAAATGTTCGTGCAAGGAAGCAGAGACTGGAGTTTTGCCAGAAATTAATATAATTGGTTTCTGGCAAACCCTTATTATCTTGACAAACCGGTTATCGATATGACGATGCACTGAACTGAAAGACATGATTGGCTGACCCGGGACAATGTTGTTGTTTTCTTATATCCTACTGTCTTTTCTGGTTCATTATATTAAGAGACTAGGGTTATTATTTCAAAGACAACCAGCCCTGAACCAAACTAAAACACTATTTGTCCTCCATTCAATGCCTGTCCTTGGAAGCAGTGATGTAAGGATGCAGATTGGGTGGCCAGCGCAGTGATTTCACCTCGCCATATTGTGTGAGTCCTTGAGAGAAGCACGCAAAGACAGATGCAGTTTGTATCTGTCAGCCTGGATATGATCTACGACGCCGGGCCTCCAGCCAGCAGATGGTGGGAGAAATTAAATCTGTGACACCGACCGTCACAATGGAGCTTGGAAATACAGTGTTTGGGAGGTGGCGGCGGTCCACCTGCAGATTGGTGTGGGAGCGTGTGCGCAGAGAAACTCGTCCCTGAGAGCTTCTGTGTGCGTGCAACTTTGTTCCTCTGTTTCCCTTTCCCTGCCTGTTTGGACAAATAACAGCCCTGCCTAAAATGGAAGCCAAAACCTGTTCCAACAAACGTTCACGCCCTGCACCACTGTCATCAACAACCCACGGTAGTTAATGTTAAACATGAACCGAACACTCACCTTTTTTTTAACAGAGTGAGGGATCTGCTATTAAAACGGCAGCACACGCATTTACTGAAACCCACGAGCATTCAGAGAGAGACTCAGAGAGCGGAAAAAAAGTAATGTGGGGGAATAGCCGTTGCACAACAGACTATATTTTGGTCATTGTGGATGATTTGAATAGCGCAAAGGAAAGGAGGGGATTAAGTTGTCGGAGGAGCATGGCGTAGTATTAAATCATTCCGATATACAGTAGCTTGTGTGTATTTATCTTGCCTGGGAAGAGGAGCAATGAGATTTCGATGCTGTTTATCCAGCCGGGTTTGTTGTCCACACTTGCCTGGCTCCTGAGATATTTATTACTGGCATTGTGTCGCAGTCATTTTCTGCCTATGCACCCGGGACTATAATGCATGCCAGGCAAATGAAGGCCTTTTCTAACCGGTGAGGCTGTAATTTGTTTACTGTCACCAAACACAGGTCCTCTACAGCAAATACAGGGAAGACATTAAAGCCAAACTAAATTCAATTAAGATATCCTTTTGAAAACAAACAAGTTGTCAACACTGGTGCTTAGCTATGGTGTTCATTCCCTTCTTAAAGCTAAAGATGTTTATAATGGACTCATATGAGCGCTCTCTATTAACAAGGGGCAATTATTTGATGGTTGACATATTTTCAACGAGCAAAGGGCTGTTTTTTCAAAAGGAGGATCTTTGAATTCTTGCATATTTCTTGTTTGACCTTTAAAAGCATTAAAAAAAACCCCGTTCCCCTCGACATTACAAGTTCAGGAAAGGAGTTGCCAGGGAAATTCAGCAAAAGGTGTGCAGCTGGTCTGAAGGAGAAGCATTCTGATTCACATTCAGACAGCGCAGGATTCCAGTAATGAGGGGCGCTTTTGATCTGGTAGCATTAGATAACATTCCTCCTTTCCGGAGACAGGTCCGCTGTCTCCCAGAGGACAAGCCCGTGTTCTCCAGCGCAGCACAGGAGTCACGGAGTATATACCTAGTTTCTGCTCATGTTTGAGGAATTTCCTTGAGTCACAGCGAGTTTCGCAGCAATCAGTTTGACAATTTTATTCTAGCTTGAGCTTTTTTATGTTATTTTGGACGGGTTTTGCCAGAGAGACTTCCCAAGAGAGCGGGTCAGCAGGTGAGGGTTAGGATGCTCACTTTCCAGGGGTTTGACGGGATATTTGGATTATTGAAATGACTCCAATCGCTTTGGCTGGAGTGAAGATTTATGGCTTTCAAACACTTGCATTATTGCTGTGAAAATACAGAAGTAAAGCAGACCAAACAGTAATGTGAGCCATTTCGTTCTCAAGCCATAAAAGGGGAAATAAAAATCAACATTTGTGTCCGAGCAGCGTTGATATGTGACGTGCAATTAAACGCTTGTGTCGAATCCCCTCACTCGGAAGGATTGTTTTGTTTTACTTGGAAAAATGTGACTTATTATTTTCCAGATACCAGTGACATTCTGTGGAGACGTTTCCCAGGACTTGTCAATGCTGTAATTCCCCGGTTGCTGATAGAGGCCAATTAAAACCTTGTTCTTTTAAGGATTTCGCTTTAAGCGGTTTCACTAGAATCTGACTGTGGTTTTGTGAAAAAGAAAAGTCTCGGCGTCCATATGTGCAAACAATCCTTCTGCTCATTGCACCACAGAGCCCTCATCAGTTTCATCATCACCATTAGTGTTGTGTGATGGTTCTGACACCACCTCGGTCATTCCTGGATCTGAGTCATTGCATTTCGCATTTTACATGCTCCTCGAAATGTTAACCGCGGTGAGAGTATGAACCATTGCCTCGAGATGGAGAGGCCGGCAGCACTCTGCTTTTAAGACTGATGTCGTGAGCAGAGATGTCTTTTCTGGCCAGCAGTAGCTTATTTCATACATCACAGAGACAAGCGCCATTTACCTGGACATTTACTGAGGCAGTTCAATTCAAGAGGGGCGCTCAAGGTCAGAACATCAGCATCGTTACCCGAGTAATGACTCATTGTTCCCTCTGGTCATCTCTCTATAATACTCTACGACGTCATAGCACCAGCGCCACCACACTGTCCACTGTGTTCATCAAAGATAGGAGACACAGAGAATAGATACAGGGGTAGATACACACTGAAAAAAAGGAGGAGGCAGAAATAGAGGTAAAAGAGAGGGGAAGAGAAACAGAAATGAAAGACTGATGGGGACAATATTTCTCCATCACACCTCCCCTCTGGTCTCAGAGGCGTCTGCATCATTATTTAACCATACAGGTCAGACCTGCACACAGCTGACTGACTCTCTCTCTCCTACACACACACACACAGACACACACACACACACACACACACACACACACACACACGTTTGATGGTTTGATGAGTGGGTTTTGCACGTAGAACATTATTCGAAACAAAACGATGATTAAAGACAACAATCCTAAGATGTTGAGTTGGGAACGTGTGACAACTTTAAAAGAACACAAGTCACAACTCGGTTTTCTACCACACACACACACACACACACACACACACACACACACACACACACACACACACACACACAATAATGAGGAATTGCTGAGCTGACTTTGGGCCTGTGTGTAAGTCTCAGCGGCGTGACCTCGCGGGCGGGCGGTGGGGGGGGGGCGGGCGTGAGAACCAAGACTAACAAAGAGCGGGGCTGTTACGGCGTGACAGAATTACAGAGTGACTCGAGACTCATGACTGGAAAGGTGCTAAAGCTTTCAGCTGGTATGAAAATATGCCGGAGCAGCTTCACACAGGTGAGCGACGGGCCAGACTACACAGCCTTGAATCATCTGCTCAGGTTAGGTAAACAAGAGAGAGACCATTCATCACCCGGGAGACGTCTCCTGTGGGCCTACAGTCAGGAGCAGGCTCAGTACAACAAGCATTCTCACTTATATCCATACAAGTATACAGGAGGTGAAGTAAAGTTAAATAGATTGTGTGAACTCATTATTTTAAGTGGACTTATTGGCCTGGTGTTACATACACAGCAAACACAAAAAAATAAAGCATAGATGCATTGAATTACACCACAAACTACAAGCAAATGATCTAGACACTCAAATCTGTTTCTGAAATTAGCTTTCCTCTGAGAAACCCAGTGTAACGCTGCACCAGTGTGACTGTCATAATCCATGTTTTGCATGATTGGCATTACAAAATAAAGAGCCACTATATGAAATAATCATAATTAATGTGCAATCTGCCTTTGCTCGGCTAAAACCTATAATCCAGATCGACTTAGTGGTATAATGACTTTGCCATTCTTATTGCCTCTCTTGATCGTGGTGGTGGTGGGGGGGGGGCGGCTCAATGACAAATTCATGCAGATGCGGAAAAAAAACCCGCGTGCACTTTAAGTCACATGGGGGGGTATTTTCTTTTTTGAATGAAAAGGGGAACTTTTTCACTCTTTATTTATTCAGGGAAGGTTGACAGAGAAGTTGCATATTTTTCATTAATCCTCAGCTCTTTTTTTTTCTTCTTCTTCTTCTTTCCCTCACACGAGCACACACCTGGAGAGCTCCCTGCGGTTTCTTCCTCGCTTCCCCCCACAGTCGATCACTCTGTCCGGGATCGGAGGCAGACACATTCTGACGTGACTTTTCAAACCTCCAGGCTATCACGAGCCCATTAAGGAGGCGGATCATTAGTCTCAGGCGGTTTGCTGCTGCCCCACCGTTTTCTTGTGTAGCTCGGCTGATATGAAACTTGATGTATCGCTGCGTTACAAACAATAGTCTAAAAATAGAGCCCAAATGACGGCAATGCTCAGTGAGGGAGTGCGTGTCTGCGTGATTGTGTGAGTGAATATATAACATGCATGGATGTGAGTGTGTGTGTGTGTTCACGTGTGTACACACTCCAAGTTGTCCAGCACATCCTCAGGGTTGTGGGTGAGCCGATTCAAGCAGTTGTTGTGATTAAATATGATGTGAGGTTATTTTCCGGCCTCTGTAGTTGCATTAAATACACAAATATTCCTCCAACTGAAGAGTAATGACACATTTTTTACATATTCCTTAACATTTGTAATTTAAAGTAGGCTATGCTAATGACCAGTGACAGAATGACTGTCAAATCGTGTGTATCTGTTGCTAGCTGATGAATACAATTACAACAATTACATACACTTACAGTTACAGGTCAAATCTGTGTGAGGATTGTGTGAAAAAAGATTCAAAAATGGAATCACAGCAACAGACCTTTAAGATTATTATTATCAGTTTTGACAGGTTGTTTACTTGCGATGCACATAACAAGTTGACATGGTCCTCTTAGCCTCCTGGTGTGGATCTAACTTTGCCTTGACAACACAGGCGACAACTCCACCAGCCACTCGTTTGCTTTGGCTGTCTGCCATGTCACCCGGTGCAGGTAGCGTGGAGCGGACTTGCCTGAGCTCGTAGGCTGAGTGCAGCTGTCCACAGTTTTTTTTTTTCTTCCCCCCATGAACCTACATTATTTTGGTTTTGAGAGACGAAAAAGTGTCTCAGCTCTGTGTAGAGGAGCCCACTCAGGTGATGATTATCACAGACGGTGCTTATTAAAGCAGCTTTAAATATATGTATGACATGAAAAACTAATGGTGAAGGTTTTCTTTTTGTTGAGAGATTAAAGTCTGTGTAATAACTGGAGGGTGGCACATGGTGGTTAGCGCTGTCGCTTCCCAGCAAGAAGGGTCTTGGTTTGAAATCCGGTTCGGCTGGGGCTGGATACTAAATTAACCATAAGTGTGTATCTCAGTATCTATGTGTCTTTATGATATGCCTCTCGCCAATGTCAGCTGGGTCATTCCCCTGCAACCTTCAAAAGAATAATCAGTATAGATAATAGATGGATGGATAATATTATACTTGAACATGAGGCTACAGCCAAAAAACGGAGGGGTTTAGGGTGTAGCCATGGTTAAAAGTATAAATACACAGTGAACGTGTAGCATAGTGGCAAAGCCCTACAAATAGAAAACTCCATCATGTGTCGGTGTGTTACTTGACTCTGAGATTAGCAGCTCCAACAGTTGCTCACTGTTGAGTAAGACGCTTGTCTGTCTTTCTCTTGCACTTACAGAGGGAATGTGTACTTTCTCCTACTTTGCCCCCCCCCAACACTAACACTGTGATTAATCTCATCTCATCCATGTGCAACGACATGTCATGTTAGTGCTGTTTGTTTATGCAGACAGCTTTCCTCATGATACAGTGCAAAGGAAGGGTAGAGATGGAAGGAAAAAAAAGTTTTTCTTTGTGCAAGAGAAAAGTCCCTTCGGGAGGATTACGCAAGCCCGGCCAGTGATATCATCAAATCATCGTGGACGGAGAGAAAAAGGGAAGGGGGGGTGTTATGAGGACAGAATTCAAACTGGGGACAGAAAGGCTGTATCTGAATGAGGGGGGGATCTGCTTTAATACCAGTGTAATGGCTATGGACAGCTGTAATCCTCCCCCTGGCCGGCTCTGGAGAGTCCTTTCCTGAAAGTTTCTAATGGAATCAACTCCTGTGGTGACTGGCGCCCACATGACAAAATTACAATCAATTAAAGGGGAAATTCCTGTCCACGGCTCAGTGATATGGAAGGCTGAGCAGGGAGAGGTGCAGAACCCCTGTCCACATGAATCACACACATTAACTTATTATGGGTGGGATGAGGATGAAGGTCTAAAGATGTCAAAGCAGCCTGCAGGCATGGGGGGGGGAAACACTATAAGAATTGTTTATATGGCGAAGAAGTGCATTTTTCTTTAAGCTCTCAGTGACACTGACTCTCATATGTTACTATAAGGATTTATATGAGCCAATATATTCCCCCAAAATGCTTCATATAGTAAATATAGTTTAAAAACCCATTCCATACATGTTTCTCACCTTGTAGAGTTAACATTAAGATATATCTGCTCCTCTAAGACACCGCCAATACCAGGAATCCTCAGAGTTAGCAAATGTTTATGTGTGTATCATAAGGCAAACGCCAACATTAGCTTTTGAATATAGTGGAATGAGAACTTTGCAGCAGCAGCAGCGAGAGAGAGAGAGAAGAAGGAGTTAAAGAAAAGAGTGAGACTGAAAGCAAGATGGAGAAAGACGAAAAAATAAAGGCTTATCTTACCTTCAAGCACTGTGAGCTTAGCGCTGGTGTTGATCTCGCCGGCGCTGTTGGTGGATGTGCACTCGTAAATGGCTTCATCTCGGTGTGTGCGCAGCGGCTGGATCCGGAGCACGGAGCCCGAACCGTCGTCAAACTCAATCACCTAGGAGAACCAGAGGAAACAGGCAGGCATGTTATTTATTTTCCAAGAATATCGCATCATTGCAAAATGTAGATAACATTCATTTCTAACCTCATGTGACCGTGTTACTGATATTATGGTTTGCATGTGTTTCGGCTTGACCAGTTTCTTAAAGGCCTGTTTTCATTTCCTGCTGCAGAATTAGATTTTTCAAGCAGAGAGTGGAGTCTGTCTCTTCCCATAGAAAAAATGGCAAACGAAATTATGTTTTTCCCAAAAACATTCATCTTGAATACAAGTGGGAATCAATTGTGATATGTAGAGTGAACGATGATATGAAATCGAATTCGAAAATATCGATGCACAGCAGAGCCACAAGTTAGATCATATCCAGGAAAACCAACCAGGGGCTTAAACCAATAGTCCTCCCAGCTGCCATGGCTACATTACATTACAGAGGAAACACTGGTCAGAAGCAGTGTGAGATCCCACCAAGGCTCTTCCTACGGGTTCAAAAGGGGGAGGGAAAATACATCAGGTAATACATCAAGGGGGGCGCAAGGCCAGAGATGGTGGAGCCGAGGAACAGAAGGGGAAGGGTGAGGGTGTGGAAAGATTGAAAGAGATGAAGCGGACTTTATAAATCAAGATGGGAGGAGATGGTGGAGAAGGGAGGCCTGTCTATTCTTGCTTAGAGAAGAGAAGAAGAAGAGGTATGATGCTCAATAACCGGGCGATTGAGTGTGTGTGTTGAGGGAGAGGAGACTCTGTGTGCACGCTGCGAGCGCATGTGCATGTGTAGATGAACATGTGGACGAGTCATTAATGAGAGAGGGTTACCGAGGCTGTCTGACGCCCCCGTCTGTACAATGTTTTGTCACGTGAGTTGTGATTGTGCGTGTCCGTGTTTACTTGAGCACCGGGAGTGTTCAGAGATCTGAGAATCACGCATGAGTGCTCACCTCAAAGCGCTGGGAGCTGACTTTCTTGCCTTTCTTCATCCAGGTGATTCTGGGTTTGGGGTCCCCAGTGGCCTGGCACACAAACGATGCAACTCCGCCCGAGATACCCGTCTGGTCCTCCGGGGATTTCACGAAACTCGGCATGCCTGAGGAGGATGGAGAAACGGGGGCAGAGGGAATTGGAGAGGGAGGGAAAGAAGTCAATGAGAGGGGAGAGAGGGAAGGACAAAGGAGAGCAGAAGGGAGGGGGAGAGGTGAAGGTGATGTTAGTCACGTCATTATATAAAAACTTGGTTATCTGTGGGTAACGCTTTCTCCGCACAAATGAGGCAACCTACGCAGGTTTTGTTGTTTCACACGCCTTTGGTGTCTCTGTGTTCCCGCCTGTCACTGTATCACCATGAATCTCTTACTCTCGCTTCAGCACCATTTAAAACACGTTAAATAATCAGATAATACTCTTCCCCGAAATATAAAAACTGCTTGTTAATTCGACATTTTCAGAGTTAACCAGGTTATTTGACGTGGTGTCCTAGGATCCAATTAAGGCATCTATTGTGTTTTGGTTCTGAAATGTCTATTAGTTTACTCTAGGTAATGTTTGTTTATAAAAAACACTATAGATTACCTTGGTGAACCGTGGTTCCTGTGTTTGCCTTTAGGGTGATTCTACCCGGCACCACACCCAACGCCATTGTTCACGGGACAATGGCGTGCGTGTTTCAGTGACAGCCCCTGTCTTAGATGACATGAGGCTACAATAAGCACACCTATGCGCCAGGCTGTGGCTTCAATGCTTTATGTTGTATTTACACCCTCAGATGTGCATTATACAAGCCAGGCTTCAAAAACATAACTCGGTGTCCTTATTACCAGCTCTGTCAGCTTGTGTTTCATCTCCAGAGTCATTAAAGAGGGAGGTGGGGAACACCTAACCCGCAGTTATGACGAACAGACCGCCCCGTAGAGACATGCACAAACGGGTGAATCATTATGCTGTGTACACAGAGGAGACGCCAGCCTTCCCTCGCTGAGCACACGCTGGGGAAAAACCAGCAATGGCTGCCACCATTCTTTTCTTTTTTATGTCCTCTACTATAACATCGGGTAGAGGTGGGGTGTCGGGTCAATATCTAGTTGGGATAACACTGTACCAGGTTGTGGTATAGATGGGACTGTTAGTGAGCTCATTCTCCAGGTCTTATATTATCCCTCTCTGCCCTTGGTTGGCTGTAGAGAGAGTGGCGGTGCTTGCTGTCTTTGCTTAAGGACTTCTCTGAAGAGGAGCTTTCAGTGGACAACAAAAGGGAGGGGGGGGTGCAGGCAGTGAGGATTGTGCACGTACGTAACCCTCTTTTCATGTGAAATGCTTGAAGATCTATGAATGCAACTGGATAGATGGACAGATGTACTAACAGAGGTATGAAACAGGTTGTTCCCTCATGTTCCCTCTCTAGAATAGCAGCTAGCCCAAAATTACAGTTTCATTTTCGTACGACCTTAGTGTCGAAATATGAGACTATTTTCCCTTTAAATGGTCCTAAAGCTCTGTCGCACATACACACATACACAGTCTTGCAAAGCACAACATTTTTGGCAGTTGTCTTACATCTAAAGCCACATTAATTACATACACAAGTATCTGGACAGGTCTGTTGTCACATGTGATTAAAGATAATACACGTAACAGCAGGGATGCACTGTGATACACCACCTCCTCCCAGTTTTAAAAAGTAAAATGAAAGCATCTATCTGGCATTATTCATTCTGTTTATAATCTGTTTTATGTGTCAGAGCCACTGTCAAATAAGTGTCATATTAGAAAAACAGATTAAAGCTAATGGGGTCTTTTTAAAACCAATCACGATAAGCTAACCATGACAAACAAAAACACCATCAAATCTACGTCATCGTACACCACGGTGATAAGTTGTAGTGTGTTGCAGTGCAGTTAGACGAGCCTGGCGGTGCTCAGTAACCCAACACGTTCATCGACCCATCTGTGACCTGTGACCCCGTTGTAGTACCTAATCCCACCTGACATTTGAATGATATTTTACCTCTGCTTCTCCCAGGGACCAGATTAAAACTGCAAAAGCACAGTAATGAATCCTTTTCTACAACGTCAAAATGTGACTGGGGCGCGCACACAGCCGGCAGCATTGCTAATGATTCAGGCCTGATAAGCTTTTAAGAGTGTGTGCCTGAGAATGCATCAGTGCATGCATGGATGGTGAGTTGGAATCCCAGAGACCTGATTATCAGCAGTAGTTCCTGCTAACATCTGCCCCTAAGCGAGGGGATCAAGCAGCATTAAACAGTTCTCAGCACATGCTTCAAATTAAAGGATGCAGACTCATGTACTGCCACAAACATTTAACTGAGGAACCAGTGGATGTTAGGAATTGTCAGGATTTTAGGGATAAGTGGAGGAAAAGGGGCAAACCGGCCCTTGCTGAGCCTTTCCTGTATTAATCCTCTTAAACAAGCTTCCCCTGCATTTTGATAGTTGACCTATGACTCTGAGGCGAAAATGTGGCACATTCTGAGCTGTCCGTTGTTAATACAGGAACTGCCAGGCCTCAAATCACACGATCTCAAAAAGGTCTGCGCTGACCCCAAACCCCAGACTTGTGGACAGGGTTAATAATGTCCTCACACACTTGAGTGGAAGGGCAGGGGTACTTATTTTTTCGACAGAGACTCGGCTGAGTTCCTCCATCACTGTGCCACCACCACTGGTGGGTGAGGATAGTGAACTGTTGGGTTTGTCAGTTTCTTTTCTTAGAGAGACAAAATCCAGGCTCTTGCCTTCTTTTCTCTGCCTGTGTCCCATTTTCCTGGCTGTCAGGCAGTTGTCACATGAAAACAATGGCAGGGACGAGGTGGAAAACACATCAGCCCAACCTATGCAAATCCCTCTCCCTACCACCGACTGCAAGCTTTGAGCCACACTCCCAAGCTTTGATACGTCACATTGAAAACTCCTGTCTTGACACACAAAGCTTGAACGCACGCTCTCCTCTCGCTGGCAGAGTGTGGAAGGCGCTGCCACATCTGTCAGGCCCAGCGCTGGTTGCGAGGTGCTATGGATTTCAGGGCTGAGGTTATCGACACGTGAGTGCCTCCTGCTCACCAGAGTAATTTATTCACACCAACCAGATCAAGGGATCACTCTAATTACAGCAACTAGCACGTAAACACCTAAACTGGGTTATCTTCATCACTATCAAAGCAGATAAACATGTCTGAATTACAACTCAATCATTGAAACGACTGGTTTTAATTAACAAATTAATGCACCAGAAAGATCAAAAAGTGATCCACATGCAAAACAGTACACAAACTGCAGCATGGCTGCTGGAGTAGAAAAAAAAAACACAAACACATTTTTAACACGAGCAAAAAGGCTTTCATGTTAAAACTAATGAAATGATTGTTTTAATCTAGGCAAAAATAATACAGAGTGAAAACCCAATTTTTTGGGTGGGACTAATAAGGTGTTTCTTGTAGGCTACAGATCCTGATTCTCAAGCTAATTATAGAGTAAATAGGGAAATTAATTCTAACCCATGTTAATGCTTAATGTTTAAAAAACGTAGTACAAAATGAGACGGTTTAGTGTGCGTGCATGAGGCAGGAGTAATATCCCACATCACAAATATGCATACGTGTGCTTTGTTGACATGGAATTCAAATTTGACCTTGAGGGCACGGTATTGACAAGTGTGTATAGATTCTGGTTTAGACCGAAACTGAAGGAGACTACAGAGCGGCTGACTGCTCCATGTGTGGGATTAAACAGATTCTCCCAGTTAACCTCATGCCTTCAGCTCTATCTGTGGGGTTTCAGATCATTAGAGCGATGAAAAGATGTGGGGGGGGATTCCCAAACTCCAGCGTTGATACAGGTGTGCTTTTCTTCTAACAGACAGACAGACACTGCACTAGACAGGCAGGACAGATGGTCAGGACAAACTGTTCCTGCACTGTAAACAGTAGATGACTTTGTCAAGGGCAAATAAACTGGCCTTGTGTAATGATGTTTTCAGTCCACACACGACAACATGGGACTGTTCCAGGTAAAGGAGCTAGCAGCCGTTAGCCAGTAAACACAGGAATCAGGTCTCTCTGCTTGCTGCTCTGCTGTGGACGTCATTCACTCGAGAATGAAGTGAAGACGAGACCATCCTACTTCTATTCTTCTTCTGTCTTTGGTTGTTATTCTGCGATGAGTACCTCACGTCTCTGTGTGTGTGTGTGTGTGTGTGCGTGTGTGTGTGTGTGTGTGTGTGTGTGTGTGTGTGTGTGTGTGTGTGTGTGTGTATGTGTGTGTGTGTGTGTGTGTGTGTGTTTGGGCCTCAAAGCGAGGCTCGTAATAAATGCAGAGACAGCAGGGAGAGCCAAACAAATAGCTCTTGTGTGGCTCACAATTAGTGTATTCCCAGGCCCGCCACAGTGCCCGGTGAGAGCTACTGTGTGAGTGTAGAGTATCAGGGATCGATACACACGGGGCAGAGAGAAAACCATTAATTCTTATTAATAATGAATCAGCAAGTTATCATTTTCACGAGGCAACACTTAGAGGGAATTTGTCTGATGGCATCAGCAGTGGTTGTTTTAATGGAACCCTTCCATTAACGCCTTTTCAGGCCATTAGCATGCAACTTGTTTGCAATTAATTCCGTATAAAGCTGCCTCCACTGCGAGTTATTTACCCCGGTAAAGTCAACTGCACTTCAGGCTGTTTGTTTAAACCAATAAACATCATGTTTGCTATCTGAACTTCTGTTTTACACCATGGAGCATTGTTATTATTTTTTGTTTTCCAAAACACTCGTGTATGTGCACTAATTTTTGTAGAGCGAGCAAAGGACTGAATCATTTGAGGGAGGGTTTCACACACTCATCTCACTTTAGTTGAGGGATTTCAGGTCAAGGTGATTTATTTTTATTATCCAGTTTTTAAATTTTAATCTCTTAAATCTGTTAAATTGATATCACCTTCTAAAGAGTCATAAAGAGCGATGCAATTGCAATGAGCCGCCCATTCACCGTAGTCCATCAACTCCTCCGCTTGCTTTTCGCTGAGTCAGCCTCGTTGTGAACTAGCTGAGCGTACAAGATGAAAGGTGATTGAGAAAATAACTTCAGTCTAAATATTTGAAGTTTGATCGGAACTTGGGGTGAAATCACAAGAGCAATGTGATTAATCAGCACTGGGATACTGTACTTAAGACAAAATGTCTAAACCTGTAAAGGAAAATTAAAAAAAAAGAAAAACATGAAACTTTCAATACCCCGTAGACCTCGAAGACGAGCTTTCTATCAGGCCTTCAAGCCCTGTGTGAATTATTCAAGACAGTGGAGAAGAACAGGAACTCTAAGTGCAATTACCCTTCACTCCTCTCTTCCCACTGTGAGCAACATTAATGTAATGGCTTTCATCTTCTCAAGCCGATTATGAAAGAGGGAGGCATCTCTCAACTCTGCACTCTCTCTCTCTCCTCTCGTCTGTCAGTCAGTGTATGACTTTTATTTTTTTTGAAAACCACAATGTGCTTTCGGTGACCTGAGCCTGGAACATTTAATACGACTGTTTAACAAACACGCGAAGAACAAACGCCTCATTGTGTACTTTTTTTTGATGGCGCGGATTGTGGGTGTTCCTGGTATCACACGATTGGGAGTCTGAGGTTTTATATTACCTGTGGTATTTAAACTGGCGCCCTACCTAGATCTATTCAAAGATGACTCACTACCTGTGGCTGCTTTCAACCCACCTCATTCCTTAAGGGAAAGTCTCAACAGCCATTAGATAAAGGCAGACACGGCTCAGGGTTGTCTTTGTTGTCCGCTCTTAAGAGAAAACCACTGCTTGTGTTGTTGTATTAAATATTGAAAAATATACAACTTCATACTGTTTTGAAATTATGGTAATAAAATGAGGGCAAACCATACTTTACATTTTACGGGTTTCCTTTTCTCGATGCATCCACCATAATTGCCTGCTGGTTGGAGCCCCACCATATAATTAACTGAAAAACAACCGCTGTGAAGTCTGAAACACAATGTGGAGAATGTAAATGCGAAATGCAAAACCAAATCCGTACTGTATGTGACCCGAACCTCCAAGAAAGGCTGCTAATGTGTCGCCAAAGCTGCGGAGCTCATCTGCATAACCCCGGGGCTACGTCACCTCCGATGTTCATTTAGCTCGCTTGATGAAACGTTCTCATTTGCGCCGTCGTGATACTAAGTGTTTTCTCCATCTAGAAACTGAAGGACTGAATGACTGCCGCATTTGAAGGCATGTGTGGGCGGCTATTTGCATGTCAATCTGGGGACACTTGCATGCAAAACAAAAAACTGCGAAGAGGGGGAAGAAGTGCATTTTCAATGCGGCTTGAATATGGAATAAAGAATATAGTGTGGCAGCATTATAATGGAAATCCAAACCACTCTGTAAAGCTGCGGTGGGAGTTGGAAGGAAGACTCAGGCAACTGGTGGGGGGGGGGGGGTTTGTTAATGGTGCAGCGCCAAGACCAATGGTCACCCCAGCTCGGACTCTGACATTAATAAACCAGAGTAGGCAAAATGTTAAGTGTGCTAAGCGATCCCGGGAGGGGGCGGGTTAGGGGCTAAGCTGCGGAGATGCTTCCCTTCTTCTTCTCCTAGCTTCCATTTTGGGGTTAGCTCATCATCCATCACCACGCACCCCCCTGTGACCCCTCTAACCTCATTAATTTACCTCCCCTTGATTACCCCTCCCTCCGAGACCACAAAGAAGCCCCACCATTGTTCTCATCTTCTCACCCACACAGCGCAGAGGCCTTAAGTAATTCTACTCTCCGCAAGCTAAAATTGAGGAGGAAATTAAATTATGCTACTGTAGGGACATAAAACAACAATGGAATTCCATCTTTACAGGCGCCAAAGGGCTCTTTGTAGCTCCCCTTACGATTTGGAGCTTCAAAAAAAGTTAAGGTGACCATTTATCCGTGAAATGCAGGAGATCCCACTAGAGACCAAACTACGTTTTATACTGCACCGTGTCCTCAGGCTGTTTGGGTTGAGTTAACTGCCTTAAAAGTACCTAAGAGGAAACTGCAAAAGTAAACAATACATGGGTGCTTTGTTCCAAAAGGATATTCAATTATGCCCTATTTAACTGCAGCTATCTTGAAGTCTGATCACACATCGGGAAGCGTATGGGCATCATTTAGTGCTTCTAACATTTCCCACATAATATCTCTCAACCCAAATTAAATCAAAATCAGTTCTTCCAAATCTCTGCTAATACTGGATTATACCAATACATATACCCCGAGATTAAGTGAGCTTGTAATAAACAATAACTTATAATTAGCAGTGAGGGATTTAGTCGTGTTTTGTCAATAACGCCGTCAGTATGAGCAGAAAATTAAAATGTCTTTCCCCATCTGCCCTTTTCTGGAAGGACACCGGGCGCTTCTTGTTGTCCTGTGGCATCGCCGAAAACAGGACCCAGCCGAGGGTTTGGGTGAGTGCCTCCGGCCGTGCCACTGAGCTCCCTAATTAAACTATTAATCTCACATCATTAACCCCCTGTGACCCCTCCCTCCTTCTATTCCGACATTGCTGCACTGGCTTATGAAAACAACTTCCCATCAAATCTCTCCAGCCTCTAAATTGCATTCCTCCAAAACATTATCTTGCAGATGTTTCCTTTAAACATATATTGCTTTCTCCCGCTGCTCCCGAGGAGAACATCTTCCTTTGTTTAGCTTTATCTCCTCCTCAGCCTCCCTCTGTGCTACTGTCTGTATGACGTGTGTGGACCACAGCTGTGTGTTAACTGTATTAGTCTCCGAGTGGCTCTCCAAGGTGGATATGGTTACTTTTAATTAAAAAAGAATCAATTCCTTTCCTTTCAGTTTTTCTGAACTGGGTGACCATATGGACACTTAAAAATACAATCCAATTTGCAGCCACCCAGTCCCCCCCCGTCTGTCCGCTGCTTTCCAAACCGCTTTGGCACGTCCATCACACCAGTCCGGCGAAGTCACTTTAGAAATTGCCAGATCAATCCATGAACCTTGTTTTGTGGGTTTGTGTAGTACATGGCAGTTTTTAGGATTCAAGGTGTTTAAAGCCCTTTTTTCTTGTTAGAATTCTCGTAATGGAAACTTTATTAGTTATTTGGGGATATTTCCGTTTACAGACATTTATATTTAGCATAGCATCCCCATGGGACACCTCTTTGTGGGCTAGTGATTGGATAAAGAAACACAAAGGCTAAGATATTGTCTATAGAAGTAAAAAAAAGAAGAAAGAAACTGCCAGTAGTCTATTTGTGGTACATAGGGAAACACAAATAATATGCTAATAGAGAGTCTTAGTGTGGTTTGATACGAAAAGTCACTTTAAACCTAAGACGGCCTTGCTGCACCTCACATGAAAAGCCGCCCGACATCACAACATGTGAGGCACGGGAAGGCGCCACATTCATCAAAAGCTTATTAAAGCCGATGGAATAACTCACAATGACAGCACTACAAAAAGATAACCATTTCATTTAAGTGCTGGCTCTGTGTGACTTTGAGACTGACCTTGGGGGCCAGTGGCCTATTGTGTACCATGTGTATAGAGAGCTGGTTGATTAGGCCGAGCTCCCCCGGGATCGATGAGACGTCTGCGATCAGCACTCGCAGTAATCACACTGTATTCTGTGCTGACTTAATGGCGATAGAGGATCAATGATGTCACAGAGCGTCACTGGTGCTGCTGGTCGCGGACGTTCTGTATTCGTGGTGTTAATCATTATGAATTGTCGCAGCTGGGGAATCGTGCCTAACAAACAGTAAGACAACAGCCTCTGAAATGTGGCCATCCTAAATCAGCAAACATTGCACTGTAAATGGAATAACCTTTCGTTTTTATGAGAGGAGATGGCTCAACCCTGCTCGCACATTTGCCATCTGTGACAGCTTTTGCTACGGGGAGACAAGGACACCAGACCGAACCCATGTAATCAGAGCCTTGCCAGGCACAGTCCGCCCATAATATCTGTCTGGTGTCTGCCCTGTAATACAGGAAATCCAAACCAGAACTATCAAGTTCACATAACTAAGTTGAATACAAATTACAGACACCAAACGCACACAACCCTGCCATTAGTGGTGGGTGTTATTTTTGCCCCCCAACTGTCTTATTTTAATTCTATGTCTGTTGGCTTTAGAGACAGACTCCTTTATCATAATGGCAGGTTTACATCTTTTCCAACGTGTGCTTTCATTAAACTACAACCCTAGTTTAACCTCAGACCAGAGCCAGGCTTTTTTACCAACTTATTATTTCTTTTATCTTCCTTTTAAGATGAAATTCCTTTTCTTCTAGCCCGCATCCACGTATCAGTGTCCGGGTGGTTCCTCAGAAAAAAGGCTCGTCCCGGCTTGTCACAGCACGACACAGCAGAGTATCTCTATCTGTTAATGAAGAGACCTGGTTCTGTGTTTTTATGGGTATATGATACGATTACTGAAATTAGAGACCGTGGGGGGGGGGACTTTGCTCTCACGGAGACAGAGAGCAAAGGATTGAGTAAAACATTGTCCACACGAAGCCATTGTTCAAAAGCTGAACACACGTAAACATTTTGTCCAGCAAACTCCTGCATGTTCAGGTGTATGTGTATATTTAACTCTGGAAATGAAGTGTATATATATTCAAAATGTCCTGAAGGCACAACATACTGTCACAAAACATGTCCTCATAATTTAAATGACTTCAGCAGTCCTGCATTCTTGCTAAATAATTGACTTTGGACATATCTGCACAATAAAGATTAAAAACAGCCCAATAGCATTACAGCTACATAATCAAGGTCGCATCCAAACTGTGCACTGTGCATCTGACAGACTCAGCACTTTTAAATAATGTATTGGAACCTTCTATGCCCCCGACAGTACCTTTTCCTCCACAATCTCTACACAGCAAATGCAGCTGAATCAATTTTGTTTCCTCCCTTGGTGGCAATTAAAATGAAGGTAAAGAGGAGCACAGGTACACATCATAACATGACAATAAATATGGTGAGTGAATGAATAAATAAATGAATAACTGACTAAGCAGATCTTTTTGCAGATTATTTGCTTTGTCAAGAGAAGTTGGATGCCACTTATTCATAGCCCAAAGAATACCTTGCAGATAATCAATTTCTTTGTTAAAGATTATTAATCATCAGCAATTTATTCTTAATGTGAATTTTAAAGCAATTCAGAGTTTGTTATTTTGAATCAGGGAAGAATCAGAGGTTTAGCAACACACCACTGTGGTTTTGAGTGCACAGGGAAAGGCACTGCCCGTGTACATGAGTCAGATACATGGCACTTTCAACTCTAGGTATGAAGTAATCTCAGGGCAAATCTCCTCGTCTTACTTGACCACTACTACTCCAGTCAAGGTCGGATTTGGTCTAATCCCATTTAGAGCAGTACAAAGACAGTCTCGCTGAACCAGCAGAACAAAGACAGGAGAGCAAAACATTTCTACAAGGTCAGGTTCACAACTCTCAACTGTGCAAAACTCCAGACTCACTGCGAGAGACAAGGGGCTGAGTGAGAGAAGGCAAAGGGTACGGGAAAACAAATCCTATTGGGCCCATGTACGAGAGGACAGGGCAGTTGGCGTGGCCGGGTGCAGGAATGGGAGGGGTTGGAGTATAATTGAATTACAGTGACCCAGTGACAGCACTATAGGTGAGGTCATGTGTTGAATTAATTCAGTCCCTGACCCCGTCTCAGGCAGGGCAGTGCCTCTTGTCTACCCCCGGGACCCAAAGGCACGGGAATGGCGAGACATCTTTCTGAGAGTACTCCTTCCAGCCAAAAGCTTCATTCAGATTGACAGGCGAGCACAGAGGCCGGTGGAGCACATGCTAAGGCTCTCTATACTCTGGGGCATGCATTGGAGGGGGAGATATTTCTGTTCGCCTGGAATCCACCAAAGACACCTAATTTAAATAGAATCTGTATTTTATTTAGAATTTGCATGAATCCACGACTAGAATGGCAATCGGAGAGTGCATACCTATCTCTCAATATTAAATAAAGTAAAAATAAATCCTGCATCTGCCTGTTTATTCAGATCCACTCAAAAATTATACAGTTTCTTCCTTGAGTTGTATCCCTTCACAAAATGTCATGGATTTGGTCGTTTTTGAGTAATCCTGCGAGCTAACAAACAGTGAAAACCCAAGGATGGTGCTCATTAAAGGGCATATCTTATTTGCATCTGCACCAAAGTGCCCACACTAGTAAATACATTAAGATCCTAGAATTATTCTCTGAGAACAATGTTATGTCTCATATCTCATGATGTTAAAGAAAGTGAAAGCAAATAAAGGATCCTTCCTCTTTATCTGCACCAACAGTTTTTACAGAAATCCCTTCAGTCGTTTTTGGCGTAATCCTCCTAATTTATAAACAAACAAGTAGATGAACAAACCTGATTGTCGTTGGCAACTTATTAATATGATGTAGTGGGTTAAGTTTAGCTTTGATAATGTTGGTCCCTGTTAAAAGGAACTAGTGCAAAGTGCAATTTATTAAGCCTATTAAGCCTATTAAGGATTTCCTGTGTGAATTGACTTACTCTCTGCCACAGATGAGAAGACCATGCAGCTGAAGAGAAGCAGGAACAGCAACGCCCCTCTGGGCAGGAGGGGCACTGCCAGGTGAATATTAGGCACCATGTTCCAAGTCGGCACTGCTCCCTCCTCAGTCCCTTGCTCGATGCGTCCCACTCCGACAGGATCAAAGACTAACACCTGCGAGAGCAAACACAGGCAGAGAAGGAGAGAAAACATTAGTATTCAGACTCACCGTACATTTGCATATATTTGAATGAACATAATAACACGGTAAAGCAGAAAATATCAAAAACAAGTCGCAAGGCAGAACCAAAGCAGACTGGAATTTTGTATACTTGTAAAGACAACAACAGCGCACAACACTGGGGATCTTTGGTCCCGATAAACAAGGCGCCCAATAACCACAACAAAACCCTGCTCGGGGCAGAGGAAAATACAAGTGGAGCGAATGTAACACGCAAAGACTACATCAGCAGAAGAGTTCGAGAAGAAACGCAGGGCAGCGCCGCAGCGAGAATTCATGGGAAGAAATAACAGGGACAAAGGGGGAGGTCAGGACGCGGGATTAAGCTTCTCAGTCCTCCTCTCCCGGTGAGGATCAGTCAAAAACCCAGAGGACCTCCTGAACATTAGTCCCACGGGACCGCCGCCCACTTAATGTTCCCCATTAAGAAATTGAAACTGTGTCTTCCAGATGGGCTCGAATCAACAGAGTGCCATGATCTCATTCAATGACAACATGTATGCATACATAAACAAGCACGCAACACAGCCCAGGGGACACACACACGACTGGTCAACAAAGGAGGAGCAGGTGTACGACAAATGAACCATAACTGACCAAACCATAAAACAGAGAGCACAACTCCATCACTGTAAGTAGGAGGTGGAGACAAAAACAAAAAAGGCCATCCTTCAAAACAGACAGCACACGCACTGACGCTGTGTCTTTTAAGAAATTGGATTTAATGTAGGAAATGACGAAGCCCACTGATGAGATTTAGATCAATTACCTCCAGTTTGTTATAGCCTGCAGTTGAGATGTCTAATACTGTTACAAACAAAGTAACTGTGCATCCCCATAAATTCAGCTAACTAAATTTCTTATCCCGACCCTCTAGCCCATGGCCATCTGTGATGAGTCATCATAACACAGTCAAGCAGGCCGCTGTATGGTAAAGATAGAGATCTCTCTTTTGATGGAATTAAATCAGTATCTCCAGAAGTCAACAGAAAAAAAACGAACCAAAATGAGAAAAGTTTCAAAAGTTTTAAAGTAGCCCTACTTTTGTCTTCAAGGGCTCCCCGACAATGATTCTGTACAGAGCTTTTACAAGAGGCCTTTTGGAATGGAATTGAAGACTTTCTCAGCTCATCTGTTCAGTTTCACTGCCCAGTTTATAGTGGCTGCCTGAACAATACTGATATTTGTGAAAAGAGAAAGAGAGGCGCTCACAATGTGCAATATCTCCAGGCTTGCTGGGTGGCCGGTCAGCTTTGGTCTATTCAATTCGGCTAAATAAGTTGGAGTGTCAGGAACACAATGCCTCCAGTATCTGGTGGAAAAAGACCTTTCCATTCTTAAGCCTGTGGAGGTGTTGAGCAGCCCATTACTCACGTGGTGTTTTTCAATGCGTGATGTGGAAACACACCGAGCACCTCTTCGACCACCCTCTTTGTGAAATGAAGAAAACACTCTGTGAGGCATAGTTCTGGGGGAGAGCAAAGTCTTAAAGGCGCTGTATGTTCGTTTTCTCCTGCGCCAAATGTGTGTGTTTCTGCCGGGAGAGGATGGTGGTGATGGTCACTTGCCATTAGCTTCAGCAGTCTCTGTGTTTAAAGGCAGAGAGGATACAACACGCCCTCTGAGCATCGTTTCTTCTTCAGGGCGGACTGGCTGCTGCGGTGACTCACTATCAGAAAGTGACAAGATGCGCCAGGGCTAACCGGTTAGCACGCTAGCCGAAGTAGAATAAAAGAAGTGATGGAAATAGAAGCAAAACCCGGGGCAACAGTGACTTAGCTTTAGGCCTCTAGAAACAGATCTTGGAGAATGAAGAAATTAAACTGCTGTTGCTGAAGTTGATGCTAAACTCCCCATGAATCCGGTAGTGTGTTGGCTGACATTGGCTATGTAACAATGTACCGTTCCGTGTTTCATTGTCTCCATCTGAAGAGAAGTTACTTCAGTGACTTGGCAAAGGAAGAGACAGGCATGGCTGAGATGATGAGAATTCCTCACATGAGCAGCTGCAGACAGGTATCATCGCCGGCTACGTCTTCATCACTGTTTGATCCTCACAGGAATGGGCCTCTAGGCTTCAGGTCTACCGGATCTATTTCCAAAGCAACCTGCCTTGCATCTAATGAATTTAAAACGGTGAATGCAGCCAACATCATCAATTGTCAGTGAAGGTTCATGCTAGGATTGTATCAATCAGTATTACACTCTTCCCTGCATGATTTTTCAGGAAGTACTAATAATTTAAAACCCACAGATAAAAACCTTCCATCCGTGTCTTCACCTTCACTGATAATGAGACTGCAGCTCATTGTTGGTGTGTTAAGCTGTAGCAGTCTGTTGGAGAAAGAGATAAACAAAACCCCGGCCAGGGTGCCAGAGAACTGGATCACACCCCCACTCTGCAGCCAGATCTTAAAGACATTCAGGCCCCGTTTTTATTTAACGTTTATGCCCTAAGTTCGCGCTGCAAAATGAGCACAACTCACATCAAGTTTGTTGGCTGACAAATGTGTTTTGACACTCATTTCTATGTATGCCAGTGTAGCGTTGGTTCACGTCGGTGGGTAGATAGAGTGAGCGAGGCTGATAGAGCTGGCTACTTGCCGTGCTCCAAACCCTTGGCGGTGGAGGGATATCTTTCACAGCAGATGCCAGAGAGAGGGAGATGCTTTTCATCTTCAATGAGACAAATTCCTAGAGCGAGGTTTCATTCTTTATTTATTTAGCTACTTATTCATCCCAGTGCAGCTCGGTGCCTCCCAGTCCCACACAAACACACTACACGGGACAATGCGAGCCCCAATGTGCATTTGTGTTGCGGTGGAGGAGCTGGGGAGGGAAGGACAGGGCATCAACGTGGAAATGGTGCAGTTTGATCCAAAGAATCGGAGCAAGTGGCTCAGAGCACAGGAAGACACTGTTTGCCATTATGTGGGAGAGCGAGAGAAAAACAGCAAGATCACGTAGGGGTGGATGTCTGCCCTCGGGAAATTGCATGCGTATGCTGATGTTTTGTAAATGATTTATTCTGAAAACTGTCTTTATGTGTAAGAGTAAGAGAAGGAAGTGTGTGTGAGATAAAGAGTTACCCCAGTATAATTATGGCTAAAACGATCTTCCTGATTATCTTGCAGAGACTCAGACCCCAATGAATAATTAGTCAGGATGAATTCAGGAGCTAAATTATTTTACAGCTTCAGAGGATGATCTTAATTAATAGTTTAAAACTGTAGTGCACAAACTCAACTAATAATTTATTCTTCACAACATCTGCCAAAGATCAGAGAACAGCAGAAATTATGGCATTCTAAGTTTGGGGAAAACTGAATTTTTCATATATTTTATTTATGCAAACCCAATTAGATGGTTACCCAGGTTAGAGGGCCCTAATATAGGAAAATAAGAAAAGGCAAGGTCACAGATTAGTTTGATCCATCCACCTCATTATCACTTAAGCCTTGGACATGTATTGACGAAACAAAGGGGGAGGATGTGTTTAATAAATTCAAGCCTGGAGCTTCGTAGCCCCGCTAACCGCTGTTGAGGAACAGCCATTCACAACCAGCAGCACCGAAATCATTACTCTGAATTGCCATACAAAAAAAATGTGAGATGTATGTGGTGTTTCAGAGGTTTGCAACCAGGCTAAAAACAATTTATGGTGTAGCTCAGGGGCTTCAGTCCAATTTGTCAAGATGTCAAGATCATATATCCTAACCATATAGATATATATACAGAGAGAGAGAGAGAGAGAGAAAGAGAAAGAGAAAGAGAAAGAGAGAGAGAATTCTGTGGTGGCAGTGTTTAATCTAAACACAAAGACACTGTGGAAGAGATAAGAAGGTAAATAGGAAATAACCCTAAATGTCCAGTCACTGGAGGGCATCCACTCTCCAAGTCCTTTGAGAAGAGGCTTTGGAGACTCGAGTGTCTGGGGAGTCTCAGTATTGCAGAGCAAAACATACAAGCTCTATATATACAGCATAACAGGCAGAAGAGGTTTAGTGAGCAAATTAAAAGCAGAACAATGGATTGTGAACATTTCCAACGGTGAACTTTAGAGGACAATGGAGCTTTTGTGGGGAGTGTAATGAAAAGTACACACCTATGCCATTTGCTTGTTTGCCACAAACATCTGGTGCCTGTCATTCAAGTTATTACCCTGTGTTTGCGCGAGGCAAGGGAGTGGCCACCCAACTGGAGGTGGTAGGCTACAAACAATGCAACAGAGCTGCGCACAGAGCACGCCGAAGCTGAGTAAACACTACTATTACACTAACTACAGGTAGTATCTCTGCTCTCCACAGTTCCCATCCCTCCTACTCACGTTGTCTCTCTTTCTCCATCTCCATTTAATGGGTCATCCTGGGCGTGGGGAGGTGGGACAGCGGAGATATATGGCTGGCAGTGTGTGGAGCTAATCACGGCCATCTCTGGAGGTGATAAACCAAGACCAGCGAGGTCTGTGTTGGCACAGACGGCAACGGCTCCATAAACACAGTTACAAGCTGAATTTCGACAGCAGTGTTTTGGCCCTTGATTAGTTCCCCATGCCCTGGAAGGCTCAGCCTCACAAGTCTACGCGAATGCACACCCCAAGACCCCATGAGAATAGCTGCAAACTAGTGAGCCACATACTGTAAAATGAAATGTGTTAAGTAACCAAATTAGGTTTTCACTCTTACTCTGAAAAGCCTAGCTCTATCCACATATACTCAGTGGTGCATGAATTTTTTACAGAGCTACGCTGAAATCCACCTAACAAAGGGTAATGTCCTGAGACCTATTGACTTCTAGAGCACTTCTGTTTACAAGCTGATTCCACCGAGTTAATTGTTAACGCTTTAATGCCGAGAGGAAGATTGAGAAACTGAAAGACGCCCGTAACAGGCGAGTGCACATCCTCAAGTTGAGCAATAGAAAGTAGGGAGTGCTGATTATGGTGACCTACAATGAAAGCTCTCAGGTTATAAATCACACGGGTAGAGTGTCTGTCTGTGTGGATGACTCAGAGAAATCCATCAGGTTGTTAAAATAGGACACGTCAATAATTACGTATAACTTACAACTGCCATTTGAAATGTAAGCATGTATTTAGAAGAAATGACCGAGTCAACATGACGCACTGTGACGTCAACTGTGACGCTTGAGGGTTTAGTCGTCATGCTCCATGCTCCTGATAATCTCCTGATACAGGCAACAACTTGCCTCTCAACAGGAAGAAAAGACCGTGGCTTTTTGGCTCAAAACCACGTGATTCGACGTCAATCAGCATTTAGTCTGGTCGAGTGAACATTTAACAAAACTCAAGCACCTTCATAAATTACCTCTGAACTGAACTGGGGGATTTACAATCACCTCTGGGGGGGCTACCAATCTTTGCGGCTACAAAACAATCTGGGAATGAAAGGTGATATGTATTACTCTGATGTGTATTACACAGAGTAGAAGAGACATACCAGAGTGCCACTTCCATTTGAATTTATTGGAGAGTGATTATTGGAGTTGTCGAGCTGCGGAGCAACGAGAAAATGGCTTGCACTACAAAGTGCTGGGCAAAGGGCCGGCAATAAATCAAAAAGCAGACTCAATGCAAAACAGACATTCGTCAAATAAAAGCAATGCTGTGTAAACCTGGAACAATCGACTGTATGAAACTGCTCATTGTGAAGTGATACCAATCTTAGAAGCCATGTCGACGGAATATAAACCAGTTTGGTTAAAGAATACTTAAATTCCAATGGTTTTTGTATGGAATAGGAATGTTGCTTATACAATTCATCCTATTTGTTGACATGTGTACAGGACTGCTTTGACACATCTACTTATATTCATAGGAATTATCATTACTGTATATACACATTTTTTGTTATAACGTATCTGTCTTTTTATGTTATTATTCAAGCTGACGTTTAATTCCTCAAAACTAGAGCCTAAATAAAACAAATGGAGACAATTACAAAACAACAAAGCCTTGTATTAAGTGAAGTTCAGTTTCTCTAAAAGCCAACAGCTCGGTCCTAGTTCACAGACTGGAGAAAAAGATTAAACCTATTTATTCAATTTTTGCTTTAATTTGACAGAATTTTTAAAATGAATAAATGCATAAGGATGGTTATGTCCTATGGCGCAATATTAAATTAGCAATATAAACCAAGATGCACTCTCAACAGCAGATGTGCATATATATATATATATATATATATATATATATATATATATATATATATATATATATATCTAAAGGAAATTCACACTGTCAAGCAAGAGATATGGGCTAAGACGTCGCCACTCGACAGTTTGCTCATGGACAGATGGTGCCATAAAATGACTAGGCAGGCAACACAGAAGGCACTGACTCCCCCCCCCCTTACACCAAAGAGAGGACCTCAGCCCCCCCCCTCCCTCGCCACCTCCTGGGCAGAAAGCCTCGTCTCTGCAGTAGAAGACAAACAGTGAAGGTATGTGAGCAGAGAGACTGGCAAATACAGGGCTTCATAGATCAATAGCTGGCCAAACACAGGTAGTTGTTCGGGCTCAGCTCAATCCGCTGATCTATCACGGGTGGATTTTCAGCAGCAGGAGAGAGCTGACGTATTAGAAAAATTAGGCACAGGAGAACTACAACGGAGCATGGGAAGATATGGAATACAATACAAACTGTAAACACACTGTGCAAGTATGCTCTCTCGGTGGTATTGCCCAACTTGAGTGAAAGCTTTCCCTTTATCTTCGGTTTTTAAGCGTATATTTCTCACAGGTAGCATCGAGGTGAGAGTTTCGAGCCTAACTTTGTGAGGGAGCATGGGATGGGGCTTCGGAGGGCTTCATACTCTTCAGCAGGTGTCTACACTGTTCTAAATCAATTACCTCTAGTCAGCCAGTGCTTAGGGTAGGGGGTATTATAAATCAGCTTGGTGTCAGGCCAGATTAGTGACTGTAACGGCCTGGGACAGAAGCTCTTTGGCCAGCAGGGACCCTGCAGAGGCTGACATGTGAAAGAAGCTGTGGCCTCAGTGCTCGGTGACAAAGCAGCAACTCCTGTGATTGTTTGCCACGGTACTTTGCACTGGGGCTTGGGCTATTTCAGGATGTATATTGTAAGAGTGTTAGACATTTTTCCCTGTGGCCTTTCTATTCCTTTAATATGCATAGTCATTGCAAGAAAATGATGCAAATGAAATAGCATAGCCTTCTGCCACATGTCCAGTGGGCTATGCCATTTGATTTCAGTTATTTTGACAGAAATATACTTTATACCTTGACATGTGCATTATTATATTTCTACAGAGATTAGAACCCATTACCGTTGACCTTCAAATGTTTCATGAATGGATTCGCCAGAGCGCAACTATTAACTATTTGTCAGATAGTCGAGATGATTCACTCATTCATGAGCACTGGGCGGAATGTCTGTGCTTGTCCTGTAATCTTGAAAGCAGCTCACTATCTCACTTCATCCTTTTACACAAATCGTATTCCCTTCAACCACTAAACACAGAGGCGACGTCATGTAACTAGCTTACATTCACTTTATGACAGAATGCATTTTTTATACTACACAGGATTGTTTGTCTTCCGTTAGAGATGAAGTGGATAAATATAGGGCCAAATCCGCCCTGGTTTAAGGCTACAGAGGAATAAACCTAGTGTTTACACAGGGAAGGGATGAACTAAGAGCAGGCAGGGCTGAGAAAAGCACTTCCTCTATAATCAGGCATCTGCGGTGAGAAACAGAAACAGTCTGCCTGATGGTGTCTGAGGCAAAGCATACGGTCGGATTTAGAAAGGAGGACCCCTCGACGCGAAACGTGTTTGGAGGAATTAAAAAAGGTACACAAACAAATGCTGTTGCGAGACAATAAAAAAAAAACCTGATGTATTACACAAAGAAAAGAGAGCACTAGTGTAACTGAAACAGTTAAGTCCTAAGAGATTTAACATGGGTTAGTTGCTTTTGCAAATGTAGAAAAAGAGAATCCCTGAGGCCCTAATCCAACTCCTTCCCTGCCTTCTATTCCAGGCAGTTATCCTCTCAGTCCCTGTCTAACTAGAGAAAAAAGGCTGATTCTAATAAGCTGTTCTGTCTTTCTGACAGTGTTTCTCTCCATCCCCCCTGTTTCCTCCTCTCTCTCTCTCTGGCCATGTCTCCTTCTCTGTCTCTTTCTCTTTGTGTGAGCCATGAGCCAGTCTGTTGGAGCAGATGGAACCATATATCCCCATCGCTCTCCGGAGGCCTGAGGATTTAAAATGTAAAAGAGATGAGTGCGGCATAGGCAGGGGCCAGTGGATGAAGGGCACGAGAAGCTGGGTGACTCTGCTTCGACCACGTTCATCAGACGAGTACAATGCCTCTAACGACTGCACATGTGCCCAAAGAGAAATAAACTAAAGATGCAGACTCTTAACTTGGCGTTTCTGTCCTCGCTGACCATCCGCAGAAAACTGTATTTTGCTAGTAATGGAATTCATTCAATAATTCTCTGGTGCTGTGGATCGAAAATTCCAACAACAACTAATTTATCATCAACTGATGTTTACTGGGGGGGAAATGACTGGGATGTCAAAATTTCAGAAATTTGGTGGTTGGTACAAATACCATTGAAATTCTATGATAGTCAAAAACCAAATTGGATACAAGAGCAAAATGTCATTCAGTAGAGCGCATACTTCCACCAGGGCCCGACAGTCCCCTCATGAAATCACATTTAAATTCACCAGATTAGGAATTTGATTTCAATCTGCACCAAATTGCACACATTCATAAATATCAGTTCTCTATTTAAAACTTTAAGATCCAAGAATTATCCCCTGGGAAGCCTGCAAAAATGACTGTAAGAAAATAGCAGGGGCTACAAACACAATGTACTAACACCTATATTTCCTCGAGTGCAAGCCCCCCCCCCCTTTGTGACGTAGAATTTAAGCATCAACTTGGTGTAGATGTATCGGTTCTCAAAACATCGCTAATGCTGATAGTAACTGGCCATGGGCAAAACGGAAAATAAATAAACAATAAGGAATCAATTAGGATGCTACTCCGGTGGCTTTCTGTCAATGTTACATCGGCTGTAAATGTGGAGTCAGGCCTGCCTCCCTCCACATCTTACCCCAGGCCACCTCACAGGTAATGAGAAAGTAACTGCACACTGTATCTGTCGTCTGGGAGACGATTCTGCTTCGTCCTCAATCTCAGCCTGGCAGGTTGACAGACAGCGGGAGCGAGGAACAACAGGAGGACAAGGTTGTGAGCAATACAATCGATTGCCAGCTGACTAGCGAGGTCCATTATACTGACAGGCCGGAGCCACAACACGACGACCTGCACTCCTCCAACGGCCTCATTACTACCTATGAATCTCTCAGCGTGGCCAATCTCTCTCCATCGGGCTCTCCTCTTTTTGGCTTCCTCTTGATTTCTCTCAACTGTACATCCCCCTGACAAAGCAGGGGACTTAATTTTACTCCAAGAATCTGGTGGAAACAAAAGCCACCTCTAAGCTCCTGCACTTTGCTTTGTGTGTAGGCAAGCAGTGGATACAGAACAAAGAAGACCTGGGCTAATACGCTGTTCTTGAGAGCGGTGTTCTTGAGAAACTACAGCCCCAATGTACATTTAAGCCGGTGCTATCTCGGAAGAAGTTTTAACTGCCTACGACAACCTCATATTAAACATTTCTCCCACTATCTCTCTGTCTTTCAGCTATGCTATCTGCTCTTCTTGTCCTACCCCCCTAGCATCCCTCTAGTTATTCTGAAATCCTTAGTCCTTGAAAGACTTATTTATACTCCCTTCCCTTCCCCACCCCTCTGCCTCACAGTACAGCTGCAGATAGGATTTACCTGCAGCTGAGACAGCCTCCAGACTATCAATTACCACCAGTGTAGAGTCGCTTTTCTGTAGCTCGGCTAACAAGACAGTCACACACACACACACACACACACACACACACACACACACAGACACTCTCTCACAGTGTACATGCACACGCGTGCACACATAAATCTCTTCGACACATTCAGTTAGAGAAATTCTTGGTTGATTGTGAGTCATAGGATTTTACTGACTAATCAAATAGTTAGATGAAAATCCACTTCATCCAAAATCTACATAAGAGCTTCTTTAGTGATTCAGTGCCGGTGAAAAAATTCATCCAATCAGGAAATCTGCCATTTTTTAACAATTCAAGAGATTTAATCTTCGAAAAATAAAAACAAGTGGCATTCAAGGAAAATCAGTAACACTCAAAAATTGGGTCACTTGAAGCAATAAAAGCACATGTTGAAATGTTAATTATGAATCCTCAATAATAAATCAACTTGTGCTGGGACCCACAAATATACATAAGTTGTTCAAGGACGTCTTAGAAGAGTCGGGAAAGCGTGGCGCTCGCATTCGGCAAAATTGATTACAAAATAAAAAAAGGACAAGCGTGCAAAACTTGGCATCCTCACCGCAACTCATTTGATTAGTTGCGATGTTTGACTGGTCTGCAATGTGCTGAAAACAGAGATCTCACCAAATTCTTCCTGACATATCATCTAACTCCCTGACACTGATTAGAGTGAACACCAGGCCGTTACACACACAGAAAGACACGCAGGGACAGGACCCGTCACTCACCTAACCAGATCCACCCTGAAGCCTAAAATGCCTCTGTCAGCTCGACAAATGAGAAGCCATCACAGCCACTGTTGTAGTCATCAAGTTGAAGTTATTTCAGAGATTGGTTCTACGCTGTCTTGCCAGGTGCAGTTAAACCTGGCTGAGCATGTTTGGGCACAAGGCATCAGTTTTGATTCTCGGGCTTCGTGTTTTGTTGATGCACCATCACAGGAGGGGAGCAGACAGCCAGAAAACAGAAACCATGTGAGGGGCATAGGCTAACATTTCCTAATAAAAGTCTTATGAGGACTACAGGCGGGAATCTATCGGTGCTCAGTCATGTAGCCAGTCCCTACAGCCCAGTGTGAGCCTGTGAAGAAAGATCTGAGGAAGGGAATTCCTTTTAAGTGAGCCATCGTGTCTAGCCGTGACAGTAGCACACTGATCATTAGGATCAAATATTTGGGTCGAAAAGAGAATGAATGTGCATTAACAATGGACTCTGTAAAACTTTGAGACACTGGCAGCTCACTTAAAATCCATAAAAAATAAATACCATCCCCGTAAAGGTACTCAGCAAGAGGATTATTTTTGTCATGCTAAAACCAACACGTGCAGAAAAACATTATTTACCTCATTTGTATAAAGAAATCGACTTCATGTGTTTACTGGACAATAAGTAAAGGGCCTGTCCTATTAACTTAAAAGGGGCAACTGGTGATCTCTCTCCTTCCCTTAACCATTCCCCTTGTCTGACAGTCAGCCAAGGCAGCCAAGTCTCCCATGTTTACTAATGTAGAAGCAACCCCTTTATCAGGGAAGAGATTTGTAGGGAAGAGGCAGGGGATTAGCCATCAAATTACCAGGCAGACAGCATCCCTGCTCCAGGGTTGTGAGGCAGTAATCTCTGAGGCTGAAGCGGGAGATCCAGATAAAGGTTTGGGATTGGTGCTGTGGCACTCCAAACTCCAAACTGTGCACAAGTAAAATATGAAAGTGTCTTTTATTTTTTTCAAATCAAATTCTTCCTTATGCTATTTTTGTGATAACGACATTCATAGGACAGGATAAAATTATATAGTTCCTCCCGTGTTGCTGGGGTGTTAAGTATCATTACATGGCATGACACCCCCACAGTGCCAGACTTTTGGTAGGGTACAGCTCTCAAAGAGGAATGCTGTAGCTAGGGCAGGGCTGGTAGAATTAGATTTCACTGGCCTTGCCCGTGGTTCTTACATTGTCACCCGGCTGCCCTCCCTTAAACAAGCAGTGCTCTCCTCAGAGAATACCCCCTGGACACAGGAATGTTTCATCAACGCCTCGGCCCCCAGCATCCTTACAGGGCCACAGTGGGCCAAACAGGCGCTGCAAAGGCAGGCTATAAATAAGTCAGGCATTATAATGAAACAAAATGAATCTCCATCCATCTTCCCAAAACAAGCCAGGGACCTCTGAAGGAGGTAAAGTCATTGTCTGTGATTCAGGAGGAAGAGCAAGACGAACGCAAGCTAAATGTTAAGCTGATGCTGAACGTCACGGTCTGAAACATGCGACACGCGTGCTGTACTCTCAGGTGCTAGTATGACTACATAGAAGCCTGTGTATAGCAAGACCAGTTGATGCCATCTTATGGACAGCGAGAAGCAGAAAAAGTCATAATCCAGGAGAAACTCAGAGGAAAGCGGGTAAAGTAATCACATAGAATGTCATGTTTAAGCCAGACATTTGAAAAAAATAGGGAAGCTGAGCAAACAAGGGTGCTGGCGAAAGGAGAAGTATAAATCAACCACACGATGATGCTCCCAGAACGAAGCACCAAATAAATCATGCCTACATTCCATTTTATTTGCTTTACTGCAGTTTAGCATCACAGTTATACCCTCACACTAAAGACCAAGGTAAAGCAGCAACCTTTAATTCTACTGTAACACCAGCCCACACACAAACACGCTGACCTTGTATTTCTGCATAAGTAAACTGTTAAGGTATAAGATATTAGCCTGGTGCCTTACAGTCATTTACTTATATAACACCAAGGAGGTAAACAGGGTCATGCAAGTGACCACTGAGCAGTGACCCAAAGACTTCTCCGGTGCTCAGAAAATACTTTAAAGCAAAGCAGAACTTGTGAATTATTTGTCATGGTCCCTGTTTGTGTCCAACCTGCATCACTGCACATTTCACACACACAAGCACAAGCTTTGGTCTTGTCATACATACAGAGCACATAAAAATGCAGCTGCCCCTGAAAATGGAGGCTGTTTCAATCAATGTGGAGGCGTAATGGGATGATGTGGAATTGAAATGAGTTTTGTGCAAGGAGGGAAATGTCCTCTCTGACAAAGCGGATTTGTGTTCCCATTGAGGAACTCATGGCTGTAATGCATAGAGCTAAGATTTTAAATGGAAGGTGCAAGGCTGTGAGCAAATAACAGACCTCTGATGGCCGGGCTAGAACCAGGCATAAAATGCAGACAGAAACTTTTTAAAGAGAAGAATAGAACGTGTAGTAGGAGAATAGAAAAATGAAGAGGGCTGTAGGAAAGTAAGAGCTGAAGATGATCTAAGCCTGAGCACTATGATCCACTTATTTTCATATCACTTGTAAGAGACGGGAGCTGAAGCTGCACTCCCGCTGATATCGTAGGTTTTCACGAGACAATTTCCAATCATCCCTAATTGGCAGCAAAAATAACATAACATACCTTTAAATAAACCTGTCTAGCTGTTTGGATATGATCTCAAGCCGAAGCCCTAACCCGTGTTAAACAAGCTGGTGTAGATGTCAAAGCACAGACCTAGTTCTATCAAATGTGCTCTGTGCTCGGGGCGGCTGAGGAAAAGTGTTATTGTCAAAACAACAGTGCTTTGGAAATAAAAGCCCCATTTTCTAATCCGTCTCCTCAGCACCTGTCACAATGAATGATGGACTGTCTTTGAGACAGAAGTGTCACAACTGAGCCCAGAAAGTGACGATCAGCGCAGCCAGCACTTCACACAGGCCGTGGCCGCTGAGTGACATTGCACATTACAAGGGACGAGACTTGCTCACTCACCCAGCGCTGCATAAACATGTTATTTAGCACAGAACAGGGGAGTGACAATTAGACCGTGTCATCATAAAACATCTACTCGCGACCTTGTCCCCATCAGGCAACATCTCCTGACAGTCGGACAAATGAAGAGAGAGTTTAAAAGGTCCCACTCTCCTGGTACTTTCTTAAAAACACGTCACTACAACGACCAAGCTTTGAACTTTAATATCGCCACACAAGCTGGAGGGGTTTTTTGTCTGCTTACAGTATGAGTCATAGACAAAATGTCTGGCTCCTCTGACACAATCGCCTTCACAGACATTGATCGGTGATTGTAAGCAACCTCTTTCATGTCCCGGCTGAGACGAGAGTGATTAAGAAGATCCATCATGCATTAACAGGCCATTACACATCGCCCAATTCAGCAATGATGAGAAATCAAGTTCTATGGAAAGATCCATATGTTCAGCCTATAATTACTTTTGAGCAATCCGATGGGGGGAAGAGTGAGTGATTGACTGTTCCATACAGGGTAATTCAATAGGAAAGACTTTAGCCAAAGTAGTCATTAAAGAGAACGTCCATTTGTATGTTTGGTGAGTGACTATAATAAAGAGCAGTGGTACACAAATGGCCATGGTTATTTCCTCAGGTCACATCGTAGAAATCACTTAATGCTTCTCTGGATTGTTGCCAGTGACGAAGGGACTGAGGCACAGTCATAAAAGTGGAATGGAGGGTCAGTGGCCTGCATGGTAGAGGTGAAGGAGGGCGACCTACAGGTCAGCAAGTGTGGACAGGAGTTGGCTTTATTTGAACAAATAGCCGTGGCCGACCGTCTTTTGTCTCGTTTGTTTACTCTGCCGAGCAGCTGAGCAGACATCTTAACACTTGAGTCCATAATAATTTTATCTCAAGATTACTTTACTTAAAAATCAAGTCTGGGTTCCCCCTTCAAGTCAAGACATGAAAGGGTGTGTTCGACAGTGAGGTTTGAAAAACTGAAACTTAACTCAAAAGGAATATATATATATATAAACAGTAAAGAAAGAATGCTTTGGTTTGACTGGAAGAGAAAATACAAAGTTCTCATGGCAGTGAGACAGACCTGTGGGGAAGTCTTGTAATTTCAACAGCCAAACAAAACCAGACAGATATGTTGGCTACAATAAGCTCTTTGAAAACTTGAGACGCCTTTGATGGGAAAGAGCAAAATTGCTAAAAGAATATTGCTCGAGCTGACAATGGCTGCTTGTACTTTGTTCTGTGCATATTTATTGTGTCTACGAGTGAGATGAACTCTGTGCAAAATGTTCTCATAGCTAAAGATTTATGTCGTAGTAAAAGAAGATGCATTGGATTTAAGACTTCATTAAAGCCGAAGGAGACATTTAGAGCTGGTTAGTCTTGAAGGTTTTTACGTGTCTTAGGTGGAGTCGTCTGATCATTCCAGTAACAGAAAAACAACTTTAAACCTTTCGATAGTTCAAGAAACAGGACTTGCAAGTTCTACTTGTACTTGGGAAAGGCACAAACATTTCCCCGAAAATCATAATTTGTGACTTCCAAAAGTTGTGCTCTACAATTATCTGGGATTTCAAAGCCTTTCAGTGTCTCCTTCGAGCTGGAATTCTTGTCGCTGAAACTTTACCCTCCAGATTGCCCAGGGAGATAAAGACAACTGGAAAAACAGGTTGTTTGGCCTTAGTGTAGGCCTAATGCAGTAGAACGGCAGGGAGCCTCACCTTAGCAGCGGTAGCTAGGGGACATTCTATGGCCCTTCTATTCAAAGTCCTCTGAATACGTAGGGGAGGGCTTGCACCAGACAGGGCAATTTGCCAGAGAGCCAGCCAATAGAGCTAAGCCTAGACGAGGTTAAACTATTGTTTTGGCTTAACAAGCAAGAGTGAGCACGGACAAAAGACCAGGGGACAAAAGAATAGTAAGAAAATACCTGACCATTTAAGTGTAACACATCAACTTACTTTGTTACTCTTATTGTGAGAGGAGAGAAAGGTGTATCCCGAGATGAAATAAAACACAGCGGCAGATAAAGACAGATTAAGTTCAGAGTCGAGGGCAACTCCGTCAATTTCCAAGAATGTCCCATGCCTCATTTGCTTTTTGAGCAGCAATGACTTAAATTTTTTTGGCACATTGCAATATTGCTGTGGTGCAAAATTCACACTTACCAATGCATATCAATTAGGTCCACTTATAAATAAATCCTCCTATTCCTTTTTAGTGTGAGGCTCTTATTCCAGAGAGGGAGAGAGAGAGAGAAGCAGTATCCAAATCCTAGAAAAGACAATCCAGCGGGATCCAAGAAAGTTTATCCCTGAACGAAGTCTTATAAAAAAAAGAGTTTTAAGAGGAAGTAGTCTCCGGTTCCTGCTCAGTTATTCCATTTTCAGCGTTTCAGGAACTATCGTTTGGCTCCCACAGCAATATGTTTCCAGCTGTGGCTGGAGAGTGATATGGCTTGGGGAGAGATCCTTCAGAGGCAGAGCTTGTTCACACACTGAGCGGGTGTTCGGGGACTGCCTGCAAGAAGCCAAACCCACCGTGTGATGTCACAGGAGTCAAATTTCAGAGTGGAGAGGGAGGAGGCTGAGGGGCCTTACCTTTTGAACCTTGACCAATGAAAGATAACTATGCAGTTCACCTGCATGCTGAAAAAAAAAGGGACACGTGATGTTATGTATTCCCGCTGCTTAGAGACTACATTAGGGCTTATCTATTGACCACCTTCCAGGGGAGGAATACGACCTTATGTGGGCTCATATGCCGTCTAATCAGAAACCTGACGGCTGGCTGACATCGCCCACTTCTCTAATTCAGATTTTAAATGGAACTCCTGCATGTATTTCAAAATCAATTTGCCATGTCATTATCGCAGAAACAAACGGGTTAACAAAGTTTGACCTTGAAACATTCAAGTATTCCCAAGGGGCCGTGACAATTTAACACATGTCCAGCACCACATTTAGTTTGCTAATGAAACAGTTTCAAGAAATAATTTGGCCTTCGCGCTCTCTTCCCGAAAGAGGTTTGAAGAAAATAAGCAGGAGAAAATTCTCATTCTTAAATCAGAAAGGCGTTGAGTATGCACACGCTCACGCACACACAAAGACACACACACACACACACTGCTTCTCACTCCCTGCGGTCAAACTAGCTAGCCATGGAGCTAATCATCCACAACAGATGTTCAGAAATGTTCGGTCGGATTTATGACGGAGCTCAGAGGAACAGCCAAGTCAGCCTCTGGTGCTGTTTTTTTCTTCCGCTCTATAAGGACAAGGGATTGCACTGAGAGAGGATGTCAGCACAACCATTCTCTTCCCCAAAAAAATACCCTCACTCTCTGAGATTCACCATCCGAGACGACAGCGCCTTAATAGATCACAGAGCCGCGGGACCTTGGGGAGAGGTTTGCTCATTTATCCCAATAATATTGTGTGGACTGTAACTCGCCCTCCACATAACAATGTTACTTTAAATATATCAGTGGCGTTGCTGACGCTGCAAGCAATGACCCAGACCGAGACCAATGTTCTTAGATGAAGCCATACTTCGTATTGTTGTGTTGCATTAATAATTAAATTATACATAACAACTATATCATAATATGTTGGTGCTTTCTGAACGGGGAAATAATATTTCAGCATTACTACACTGTTGAATGTATTATTGGCTTAAACTAGGAAATAGAAAATAGCAAAGTGCAATGTGTTAGTACATTTTTCTTTGTTGTTAACAATGGGAGACATTTTACTGGAGGCTACAGATCTGTGCACACAACAGACTTTTCAGCAAGAAAAAGAACAGCTTTATCTTTAACTTTCATTCTAGTTTAGCACAAATGGGATTTGGGTCATCTTATAAAAAAGTAATTCAATTTTAACACCCTTAAATATAAATGAGATATATTCCAGCTGTCCTGCAATACTCTTACCAGTACAAATGGAATAGTACGTAACCACCATTGACACAAACATCCAAAAGTAAAAATAAAAAGGAGGGGACAACCAATCTGGACATTTCTAAAACCAATCATCCTTTGCAAACTAATGAGATTTTGAGGGAACCTTCAGGAGAATAATTATTTCACCTACACGCCGCTGAGGAGAGGAGAAAACGTATTTTTGTGGGTGGAACCAGTCTGCACCAGCTCAAATGTCACATTCATTTGAAAATCAAATTGCTGAACAAATTGCACGGTACTAATAGGTAGAAGTAAAGATTATTGACTCGGAGTCTTAATAGCAGAGGGGAAGAGAAACATGAACAGTTGGATACAGTAATGTTCGTGTGTAATGTGTCAGTTGCACGACACGATTTCCTTAATTTTTACTGCTGTTAAGTTCAAAACACAGATGGAATTGAGCAGTCACCCCCTGTGCAAGATTATAAACTGTTGCCGCGAGCCACTTCTTCAAGCCCTGGCAGTTTTAAGACTTATCTTTTGCCCCACCCCCCACATGCTTGAAAAGAGTTGAAAACACCCCCCCTGCCAAGTCTGAGAATTTATAACACTGTGACAACCACCCATCCCCCACTAATTTCATTAGACTTAAAAAAGGTTGACAACCTCTTCAATCTGCAGCAGCCGGCCTCTCCCAGACTTAAGCCAGTGTGCTAACAATACACAGTTAATGGATTCTAGTGAAAGCTTTGATTTGGTGCGATCAATGTTTTTCTAGCTTTATTTCTCTGAGTTATTGCACGAAAACAAAATCACTTGTGCAGCCCCAGGGTTTTCTGCAGGTGTAGAGCACCTTGATCAAGCCAGACACCAACAGTCATCATCCGCTGGGAGAGTGCACCGGCTCCTGAAGATGAATCATACCGGCCCTGGATTTTATCAATATAACTGTCTGCACCATCGAACAAGTCTGCCAAACACATTTTAGAAAGTTACAGCATTGAGGTAAGAAAGTGCGTTTTTTGGTGCAGGGACAGACAAGCCCATCGACTGAATGATATATACGAGTTACCGGGAACATACTTTGTTTTTTATAGTTTGAAACCCTGCAGTCTGCAGTTGTCTAGAAGGACCACATCTCAGCGCCCAATTGTCTATTGTCTATTATCTATAACGATGAAATTAGAAAAGGCCTCCTTTAAATGGCATCCAGATAGATGTGTTTTATCTCCCCATTCAGATGGGTCACTGATAAACACAATCCTGGCTGCAGGCCAGTGAAAAAATGCTGACCTGTGTCGTAAACACTGAGCTGTGAAAGTCAGTGTGCTGCTGCTGATGGGCTCTTAAGACTTGCACTATGTCATCGTGTCCAAAAGCACAGCTGGGCAACACCTGTTAGCTCCCAATTCCCAGCCAACAATTTATCGAGACTTGGCTGCTGCTGTTGTCTGTTTGTTAACTAATTTACTTCCAGATTGTAATCGGGCTGTTATTTATTTCTCATGCATGGGGCATGTTATGACTGATATAGGTTGGAGAAGCACACGTTACAGGGATTGGAGGGAGCAATTAAACATTTAAATGGTTTCTCACTTATTTTACCCTAACGAACAACATTAGCATCCATTACAATATAAAAAGAGCAGCACTCTAGTGAGAGATAAGAACCTTTAAACATGCAGAGTAATGCATCCCTGTGCAGAATTAATGAAAATGTCAAACACTGTGCACATCATACTTGAGCTCCACATTCCAAACACGAGCAGCACACTTTAGGCCATGAATTTTTCTCAGGACTGCAGATAACACTGGCTCCAGCACCGAGAGGGAAGGGGATGGAACATGGCGACAGGGGGTGTGAAAACGACAAGGAGAGTGGGAAACCGAGCACATAAAAACACAGATAAGATTGGCTTCACGGTGTTGACCTTCAGCGAGTGCTGGCATGTGTACGTGCCTGTTCAGATATGTGGCCGTGTCCTGAGGCCTCAGACGCTATATACGTCCGTTCAGGTGGACGTGCTTCTGTGCCTGTATTGACATGTTAGTTACACGCTGGTAACAAGAAAACCAGTGATCGAGCAGGTGCCTATTTTTGTTCATAGACTCATTGAAAGTCTAAAACAACGAGCGCTCCCCATTACACTCTGTTGCTGACAACTGGCAGGGCACGCTCTCTGAGGGGAACAGCAGAGCATGCCGCAGAATGCATGAGACAAATCATTTTTATCTGGGACCCCGGCGGGTATTGACAAACCGGGGATGCATTTAGATAGCCCAATTAAAATGGGGAAATGAAGCGACACTGAGGCACTTTACAGCATTGTGCCCCCTTCTCTACCCTCTAGCCCCCCGCGCTCCCTGGACCTCTCCAGAGAGAGACTTCCTTGCATACTGCACTCGGTGATGGGCACGGGGTGACAATGAATGCAAAGAAGCGGGTGGCTCAGCAAAGTCGCTTTGAGCTGAAATATGCAAAAACCAGGGGGTGGCAATGTTCATAAGAGGCAAGCACTAGTGAAGTGGCATCATTTTTGTTTTGTTCCATCTTGCATGGCTAATTCTTTGCAGACTCCTACAGTGGAGTGGGAGTCAGCGCTCCGGCACTGTGGCGATCCCCAGGGTGCTCTATGGCAACGCATAGAACCGGGTCAAGAGCAGCGAGTGAGACAAGGGGACTCAACGCAACTCTGTGCAACTTCAAAAGGGCGAGCTGACAATCGATGATATGGATGCTGGCTCCATTTATCCAAACATGTCTTAGCAGTTGACCTTCAATGTCATCCTCGCCCTCCTCTCCAGCCTCCGTGGATCAGCCCACTTCTTCTCTCACCTGAATATGTCTTCCTCTGCTCTATTTACCGAGATCTCGCTTTGTTTTTTCTTGATCAATGATCAATCCGCAGAGATTCCTGTCAGGAGCATTTTTTTTTTTTTATTTCTGAGCTGACAGCTTGACAGCACCGGCACACAACACAAATCTCATTCATCTGCACCCCCCTTCAAGTTGACTAAAAGTGCTCCGAGACTAGGATAACATAAAACATCTCACCTTCTGTGGGAGCGAAAAGAGTGATAGCGAAAGCAGCCTAGTTAGTTCTCCAATCAAGGAAAAGCCACAGAGCAGCTGTTGAGCAGTGTTACATTTCACAGGCTACTGTCAACAGACCTGCAAAGAAGCAAGCTGTTTCTACAATGCATCCTGTTTTGAGAGGCTATTTTCAGAGAGGAAATTGATACCACCGCATCCTTCTGAATGTATTTATTCCCGAATGTTTGCAAAACCTCGTCTTCATCCAGTGTTTGAAATTGTCTGCTACAAATAAGCAGTTTGTTATATGACATCTATAATTTACATTTTTCCAGGGATCTCGAGAAAATGAAAACAGTCACGACCAAACAGAAAGAAATGATTAACAACGCAATTCACAACACAAGTGTTTTCAGGGGGATTTGACTCTGAGGCAGATTGGACTCGAGGTGGATATGACTCAGATACCAGCAGCAAACCTGAAACCTGTACAGAAAATAGTGGATGTAAACAGGGGCCACTACTTTGTGCAGTGCCTCAAACAGAGTAAGTAAGAATGTACTGAGGAGACTTTGATAAATCTGAAAAACTTTCATGGAGGTTCCTAATAAAAGCCCCACAGAACCAAGGCTACACTTTGTCTCTGACAAGACAGCCCTCCAGATGCTTTCCCTCAATACATTCTGCCTCACACAGAGGATAAGGTGCTAGCACTCAGGAAGATAAGTAGCCTGACCGGCTATAGTGAAAAGTGTCAACTGCTTTTCAAATACACTCTAAGCTTCACGGATGTTCAGTGTCAATATGTATTATACTTCAACCACACAAAAACAACAAAGTACGAGTCTGTGAAGAGCTTTTCGAAATTGTTAGGAATTATTTTTTTCTTCTGGCAGAACAAACTGGTGCAGTTATCATAAAAAGTTATAATATAATAATAAAGTCCCAGTGGCATTCAGAAAAAAAACACTCGGACACAAAGGGATGCATTCAAAAACACACAAATCAACTTTAGCATTGTTAATGGCTCTCATTAGGAAATCTCCCCAAGCTTTGCACCAGAGTGCCTCACTTTACTGCAATCAAAAGGAAAGGGATATGAAATTATTCCCTCTGTTGGAGAAGGCTACTTCCACAGCTAAAAGGAAATAAACCACAAATTACGAGCTAGCCTCTTGCATGAATAACTGAAGATGGGCTGCATGCTCTATGGCTTGGGCTGTGTAAATAATAGGGATATTCATAACCACTAATTTCAACTAAACATAAATATAAATTTAGACGATTTCCGAAATGGGCAAGGAGGGACTGAGCGAAGCAATGGTGCAAACTACTTAGCCATACAACTTGTATATTATTATGAGAGGTGTATAAATGTTTTCTGTTCATTATGAAACCGTGGTGGGACAAATTAGATCGTCCACAGTGGCAGGCCAATAACGTCTCGGTAATTAACGGAAAATAATTAGGTCAACAATTTTAAATCGGCTTGCTGAGTGTGGCTAATGCTAGCATTGCTAGCATCAGCAGTCTTGTTTCCTTGCTGGTCAACATGAATGTGCTGAATGTGGTTACTAATTACACAAGTTTATTTTGACAGAGCCAGCAGAGAAACTTAATTAATGAAAATCCTGCCAAACCACTTTGTTTTATGGGATATGTTTAGTGCGGTGAGAGAGCCCCGCCTAATGGCAGGCAGATGTGTAATAAATAAAACACAACAGTTCACTGGCATCTGCAGGAATAAAACGTTGATGATTAGTTTATTTGACCAGTATTTCTAGTTTGACTGGCCAGATAAGCAAATTTTAATTGTTTAGCTAAATAATCACACAAATCCCTACTAGATAAATATTTTAAAAGCTTGAAAATATACCAAAATCGTTAGACTATCCAACTGTAAAATAAATATATTGAAATAAATTATGATAATTTACATACAATGAATAGAAGAGACTGCTCTCAATAACATCGAGATTTTCTGTCACATGGTATTCCTACCTTGTTTATCAATTAATCGTTATATAATTTAAAAGTAAACAATAGAGTTTTCTTGTTGTTTTTTTTGCAACCTCAGCAACAGTTCTGTTCTTCCAAACAAGAAGAAAAAAATCTGAGGGATACACTGCACCAACAAATTCTCCCAAACAAACACAAATAAGGCATGCCTGAGCGCGCACACACACACACACACACACACACACACACACACACACACACACACACACACACACACACACACACACACACACAAACCATTTCAACAGATGAAAAGCCTGCCAAATAAAAGAGTAATCCATCACTGGTGCCATTTTGCATTTGCAGGGTCCTTCTCTTCAACAATGGCTTGACTGACAGGGAAAGATAAGGGCCCTCTGTTGACCAAAACAGTCGACACATGGGGGAACAATGGCAGAGTCATCATTCTACGGCACAGGGAAACTAAAATTATATGACGTTTTGCATGTAAATGAATATTATGCATCCAACTTTATAACGACTAGTGGTAGAAAACAACCAATTAACAGAAAGAATGGTGATTTTTTAACTGCTTTCCTTCCTGCCAAAATGTTGAGTCTTAATTTTGAGTATAATTCATGGTACTTATTGGTGAGACTGGATAGTTTCTATTTCCGATATTAAATGATAAGCATTAGGGAATAAGTTTCCTGAAAAAAGGAAAGCACAAAGTTTAAATACACTCAATAATGACTAAATAGCTTCGGCTAAACAGAAATTCGAGCTGACCACAGCTTTACTGGAAATGTTGGTGCTTTGCTCTTCATTAACCATTCATAGCAGGGCGTAACAAATGGACTTCAACTGGCTGACTAGAAAGCTAGCCCAAAATAATTAAGGAAATTAAATATTCAACATAAACTTCTTATTATAGCATCGGTGCCTCATAAATTTATAGAGAAGAAACGAGTGGATTAATTTGAGTGCTAATGGAGAAGAAAGACAGTAATTTCCCTTTCCACCCATTCAACTTCATTTAGCCCTTGAAGAGTTACACCTTCTCTTTCTTATCTCAGGGATTTCTGCAGCGTGACAGATCAGGAGAACTCGATTCAGAGCATTGGTCTCCATGGTTATAAAAGAGAGAATTCTGTGGCTAAAGAAGCAAGCTAATAATGAAAAAAGATGTGAGCATGAGTGCTCCAGGAGGGAAGAACATTTTTCTTTCAAATAGTTCAGAGATCTCGGTGCCATTTTTACCTCTTGATGGGGAAGTTTTGCTAAATGTAAAGTGCTAAAGTGCAGTGCTCTTTGAGGCGCAAATAGAAAGAAAAAAAAGAACTGTGTACCTCAGAGACAGTTTTGTCCCTGGAAACCTCGTCTGGGAAAAAAACCTGCACATCCCTGCCTTACTTAGCAAGAGAATTCCAACCATCAAGCTTTTAAGGATTTCCATTTTTTAAACACCGTAGGCATATCCCTCTACTAATACTTGACAGCTTTCACATCATTTCATTGGCAAATTTATCATGGTATCAAAGACCTCCTTGCAGGTTTTGTCCCCCTATATGTTTGGCTTCTCTTGCTTTTAGCAAAGTGTCCCGGCTTACAAAGAGCTCTGGGACATTGACAGCAGAGTGAGGACAACTGTCAGCTCACTCTTCACCAGTGGATCATGTCGGGGGGGACCTAGGGATGTGATCAGCAACCCAAAACAAAGTTAAAGAAAGGCAACACTCAAAACTATCTTATGTTCAAATTACTGGTTCACTTACATTGTATCCTTTTGTTTCTCTTTCAGAATCTAACTTTGTGTATAGTGAGGTTAATATTTAGAAAAAAAACTAGAGATACAACACCATTTAAATCCACTGTGAGTCAAGATCTCAGTTAAATTCCTGAGGACAGAAATATTAAACAAATTCAACATTTTAATGATCTTCAGGAGACTTTATGAAACTAAACTTTAAACTAAAATTAAGTAGGTTCGTTTTTATCGGAGGTTTTATAGCCGAGTGTTCGCAGTGGGTGCGGCTGAGGGATCAGCATTCTCAGAGTTACTAAATTCCATTAAGGCTCCCTACTGTCTGACCCACCAGCATGGCATTAATGGGGCCACCATGCTGCTAACACTGAAGCATCCCAGTACAATCCCCCCCTCTTCCCACAGTTATCAAATATTTCAGACTGAGGTCAGAGCAATACTCTAGGTCACGCTAGGGGGGCTGCGAGCCAGTAAACACAGCATGCCTTCATGATCACAGGTCAGCTTTTAAGAGGTGCTGCATGTTTAAAGTTAGACTGTCCAGAAAGGTAAGGCGCCTACTTGTTCCACCAGTCGTTGCCCCTGCTCTGAGCCATGTGGCTGATCCCATCGGACAGACCCCAACTGAAATGGTCGGTGAACCGTGATGTAATTTCCTCCAGCATCTCCCGATGCGTTTCGCCCGGTGTTCACCTATGAAGAGGCTTCCCACCAGGAAAATGTTCACATCACTTCTGATCTCAGTAACTGGTTTTGCCACTGCAGTTATATTTCTGACAAAATTAGGGAACAGTGCTGCCGTGGACAAATGCCACCTTTCCATCAACGTGGCCTTTGGGTTTGGAAACTCGTCTGATAATAGCTTTGATATGCTAATGTGAACTCAGCATGAGGATTTATAATGCGATCTGTCCTAAATACAAATACTTGCCACTTCTAGACTCTCAACAACACACATTAATAAAACATAGTGTGGTAGCTAATGACAAAAATACAAATGTAACAACCCCAGTACAAATTTGTACATTATCTGTATATAGAGCATATTTTATTTATTTACTTTATTCCAAAAACCCAATTTCAGCACCCCCTTTTAAAGATTTTAGAAATACGGGCAACTTGCTAAGAAGGTAACAACCACCAGAGGAATATAAAATAAAGAAATGATCAATATTTTGCTATGCTGTTCTCGTGCTGGAGGGCTCAGCATAGAATCATATTTTCCAGTGCAGCCGACTAGAATAATAAATGCTTCTTCGTCCTCCCGTCATAAACATGCAGAGGGATAAATAAAGTGAATATCCTTCACACGACTGACATGCACACATGAAAACCGCAGCTAATTTGGACCATGATAACAGTGTTTACTTTAGGGCTATTGTGTGAATCTCAATTACACTATACAGGTGTTTATGTTCTGGTGTCCACCCCCTCTAGAGCACCATGGCGATACAAATGGCTTCTTGAGGAAAATAACTCCTTTGGAAACCCTAAGCCTAATTTTCCTGGGGAGCAGTTCCAAAATTGTATCACCAGATGGCCAATGCTTGTGGGCGGACAAGCCACCATGGCAGCGAAATATGTTCACTGCAGAATTAAACTAACCCTGTGTCCCTAAATTGACTATGCAAATTAGTCTACATGTCAAATACCCTAGACTAAATTGGCAATTTAAATCAAGCAGCTAAACTGTAACTAAATAATACAAGTGGGGGAATGAGAACAGTCTCCGGGGCAAAGTATGACTCAAATTTTGAGTAGCAAGTTGGTCACATCAAATTTTAACAACTAAAACTGACAAGGGAGTCGCATTAAGTTAATATATTCATTTCAAGGGTAAACTATTAGCTTGTATTATTCAACCAGCTATTTCGTAGGATATGATCCAGGTTAAATCAATGTTTCTTTTAACCCAGATTTATGGGTTCCTTCTGTGTGCAATTTATTTCTATTCCCACGTGATTCACACATTCTCCTTTCTGAATATGCTGACAGATTCAAAACCCTCTAGTTTCTCCTGAATAAAACAACACACATTTGCAAGAGCAAACAGGTCAGTAAAATCCAATCAATACCCATTATTGGCTCAGCAACGGCCAGGATTTGTTAGAAAACAAAGACCCAGTCTGACGGGTCGGGAGGGGGGGGAAATCCTTCAAACCCTTTTAACTTGATATTTAAAATGAACATTTCCTGGTCACTTGAGTGCACACCTTCTATTTATCATTCATGTCAAGTGGAGCCCGCACTACATTTTCCAAGTGTAAAAGCTAAATGACATCTGCTTTCCACAGGCGCTGCACCCCAGTTGAGGTGAAAATAATCAGAGCAGACATGAAATTACAAAAACAAGCTGTGACCTTTCAAGTCTGAGGGGGAAAGGCTGTGTATACGTTTACAAAATGTGAGGGGACAGTAAAAAAAAAAAAATTCCCATCACAGAAATTGGAGTGTGACTAATGGTTAGTGAAAGAGCTGGACTGTAACCTGAACTCTAAAATAATCTTGCCCAAGTCTCCATGGCCACTTTGGGGGAGCAGTGGGGGGTTTGACAAGGGGAATGGCGGACCACCTGCACAACCAGTGGAGCCAGCTCTGTACTGGCACCACCATTTGTTACGCTCTGGGTTCCCATTACTTTAGAGCTAGGTTGGCTGGGAAATCCATCTCCTGGTGTCAGGTTTATCAAAGCTCGACACAAACGGCGGAGGTGGAGAGAGGAAGAAGAATCAAAGTAAAACCGAGTCTACAGACGATAGACAAGTCCTAACTTAAGGGGCATGAAATCCAGCGTGTGAAAATATGCCTCGCTAGCTCGTATATTGAATTTTATTATATATATTAAATATTATAACATAATTTAAGGGTTGTGTGAGGCCAAGGTAACAAGCCTCCACATTGAAATTATGAGTACGAGGGGTGATGATAAATTCATAGAAGGTAGAAGGACACAATTTTAGAAATCCTAGCATTTATTTCCCATAGTTTGTTCTGTAATTTACACATGTACTCAAGATGTCAAGGAGCATATGGATCTCATCTGTGTAGAAGTTGCCATCTTGAACCTCCAGAAAGTGGAGGCCACTATTTCACTGAGCTGTAAGATGGGGCACCCCCCCCCCCCCTTTGTGTTTCCACCATGTCCTCACAGACCTCCTCGGGTGATAAGCCCTTGAGACCGAATGGATGACTGCACGAAGGCCGATGTTGTCCATTTCCTCAGACAGTGCTGACTTGCAATCTTCAATTACTCGAAACAGAAATACCACAAAAGTTATTAACTTCAAACTTTCTGCACAATCACTCAAAGAGTTGAATTGCGAGTGCATGTAACGGGAGGGGTATAACTCATCTCCTTCTACCTTAGGCCACAAACTTATCAATCTCCCCTTATAGCAGCATTATATGCATGCACCACCAGCCACAGCAAGCTTAGTGTCAGTCCTGAATATAATAGGCAGTGAAACACGCACTGAAAGCGTCTAATAGAGGTTATGTATGCTGTACTGGTCTGAATGCTAGCTACAGAAATCTGCAGGAGGAAGTCTTTAACCTTATTCATTTCATTTGAACTGATTACTGTCAACAGAGGAAAACTACAATTACAGATAGCTATGCACCGGATCGGCACTGATAGCAACCGAATTAATGCTGGTATTTAACAATCAGAGAAAACGAACCTCCTGTAAATACTGTTTCCTGGCCAGAAAGTAATATAACGTTAATTTTATTCCTGAAATTGTATTATTCAAATCATTTCTGTGGCCATTCCTTCCAATATATTATTGTTAAGTGAATATCTTTGAGTTCATGCAATACTAAGATAAATAATCACATGATTACTCAATAAACACTTGTTTTTTGTTGCTTGATCATTTTTTACTCAAAGTTAAATAATGAGGGAGTATCACAATGTGAAATGAACTTATCTTAAAGATAAAGGATGAGCAATGGTGTTAGATAACCTTTTGGAATCTCATTGTATGTGTTGTAATTAGCATTAGGATCCCTACTTCCAGATGTAAATGTTCGTAACACTTGATGCAAACTGGGAATTGCATAGAAGTGTCTACCTACCTGCTCCGTCCTTGTTACTTGGAAAAAGGATAGAAAATAAGGGCAACGGAGGTTTTTCCTACAAGAGACCAAAATCCTTGAGGCCGAATCTTTCTACATGTTTCGCTGCATCAATAATACGGACTGACGTGCACAAGATACTCTCAAGGAGAACCAGTCAGTTTGTGTCACCAGACTGCTTGCCATGAAATAAACAAATGAAAACTGACAAGCCTTGTGATAGTTCATACATCCTCCTGAACAGGACACATCCTTGTCCACGCTGTCCACCCCTTATAGATTTTTTTACATGCAATCTGGTTGGCTCCATTTCATACAATAAAAGACATGAAAGAAGCACCACCCAGAAGATATATAAAAATAGTTAGCGCTAATTGAGAGTCCTTTGAGTTGTGTGAACGACTATGAAATACAGATCCGATGCACTGAGCATCTGGGAGTGTGGCACGGAGAACTTGAAGCAATACAATGTCTGTAAGGAGTTGAAACAGACCTTGAAGAGTGCAGAAACTGTACAAGCTGCAAAAACGTGCAGCTTCCAGTGGGATTTTACAACAGAAGTGTGGGAGAGAGCAAGGATGTGCTACAAAATGCATTTATCTGTACTGGTAATCTACTGCACTTTGAATGAGAGTGATAAAACAGCCCAGTGGTGCTACTGGAGGCCTAGATTTCCCTGGGGATCATTAAAGTATCTATGTATCTTTGTATCTATGTATCTATGTATCTACCGACCTATCTATCATGACACTGTTTACATCATTACGTCCAGAAGATGATTAAGTAAACTGCCGCACCCAGACCAGATATATTTGTCTGAAAATCTCGAAGTAAAAATAATGTAATACTATTCTGCCTGATTGGGGGCAACCCATGTGATATTCATTTGAAAAAACTTCACATTAAAAATGAAAATTACTTTAGAAGTCATTTTTATTAGTACCAAGGCCTCCTGGTGGAGGTGCCAAGGTCAAATGCAATAAAAATGTAAATTTGTGCAGTTAAAAGAGCAGATCATTTTTTAGTATACAAAATTAAATAATGGTAGAAATCTGAGCAAATTTTGAATCTGGGCAAACACGAGTCGATATTGGTTCACTTGAGTTCAAACACATTAATTCAAGATTTGTCTTCTCCCGCTGATAGTCCAACATGTCTCCTTGTGAAGCCCAGCAGATTGTCCAGCCGTATGTTACCAAGGAAACTCATGAACACTACACTTAAATTACAGATATAATTAATATTATGTGGGGTTTCTTTGCTTTTTGCATTATGTGACTAACCTAATGTATTAAGGTTTGTATTTCTGAGGCATAAAATGTTCAAACATTTCCGAGGACCAAACATTCTCCATTTGTTCATTTTGCAAAGTATGAGACTACAATTGGAGACATTACCTGTAATCATACAAAATAAGCAAAGCCTTTCAGCTGGAGTTAACTTAAGATAAAAACATTTAAGGCTTTTAGTGAAACGTAAAGCGTAAAATATGAGAGAATACAGTGGGACTGGAAAAAAAAGGTTTCCACAGCTTTACTCTTAAGCTCCTAATGAGTTGAGACATTTTGCTTAGTGGCTTGGCATTTCAGCCACGGGGGGGGGCTGATACAGGAGATTGTATTGGACATGCTAGCAGAAGGACACAACCTGAACGGCTGATTCAGGTCCAAATCCTCGACTAAAGCTCTGCTCTACTAAACCTGTGCAAAACTTTGCCAAAGCAGAGTAAATGTCCATTCTTTACGCATAGTCATTGTATTTTTAATCAAGGTGTAAAATAAGCATCAAACCTACCAATAGGACACTAGCAATGTCCAGATAGAAGCCATAACCCATTTCAATTTTCATGCAAGTTTATCCTACATGCAGTTGTTATCACAGGAGTTATTCAACAGAAGCGAGGCCTAGATAGAGATGTTCATTAGCCTATTGCTGAGACAAACACATTTGATGGATTAAACAGTCAAATATAACACGATGCTTGAACTGCTGTCCTGGTTGTTAAGGGAGATCAAAGTGGGGCCTGGGGGTCTGGTGAGTACTGGGAGCAGGATTGGTTCAGCAGAGCTCCAAAAGAACAAGTGCTGGACCGAGGAGATACGACATCAGACGTGCGCACTGCATTCCCCCCGGCTTGTTCTTGCAGAGCTGTCAGCCTGCCCTGCACCAAATGAGCTGCAAAGGAGGAGGGCGCAAACATTCTTTCAGAAAGCACTTCTAATCTAACAATAAGCATAAGCCTCATTTGGTAATCTGCCATCTTAGTGAAGCTGGTTGAATACGGAAAAAAGGAAAATTCAGTTTTTATTAATGTATTTTTTGAAATGCCGTGCCCTATAAATTATCATCCAACTGTGAAAAGTGTGACACGAATCAGAGAGAAAACTATAAAAGCAATTATGGTCCCACGTATCACAATAGGTATGCTTTCAAACACCCATTTCTAGAATCGAAGAATAAAGAAATGATTAATTAAGTAATTAAAAATGTCTAATAACAACAGTGAAATGCTGTTCAGTGGTAAAAGCTTTCACTTCATGACATATTAAGCTTGGAAGGAGAGAGGCAAGGTTTTGAATTTCAAGCCAGGAAGACCTAACGTTGCATGTGGACATAAAAAAATATGGATGTGTGTGGCACTCACTCTGCTGTCGGAGTACTTTCCTCAGTGACACACACTATATTTGCCTGATGATGGATTGCCTGTCTGCCTGCACTAGTGCACACACGGTAAGGAGACAAAGTGCTGATAAAATGTTTTTCTGCTTGGCTTTCAGACACATTAGAACACGCAGGCCCAGTTTGTCACTTTCTTCAACATTTCAGAAACTCAAAATGAATCAAGTTTGTGTTTAAAAGAAAAATGCAGCTTCAAACATTAGAAATGAAGGTTTTTACTTTTCTGTCTTGGTTGTTAAAGGCCAGACAGTCTGAGATCTTAAGTACTGTTGGAGGTTATGATCACTGCGAAGTCAGTTATAAAGGTAAGCTGCTAAATATGTATTGGTTTGATCTTCATACAAGTGAGAATGTTTTTTTTCTGGGCTTGAAAGAACAAAACATGCCACAGATGGTGATGTTTGGCATATTTCAGGATTTCTTGACATTTTATTCAATAAACTATTGATCAGTTAATGGATGTGTTGTAAGAATTATCAATAGATGAATTGACAAGGAAATGAATCATTAGTTGCAGCCCAATGACCCCCCCCCCCCTCCACACACATACACACACACACACACACACACACACACACTTCACTGTTCCCTGCACCCATCCTGAAAAAGTGTAAGTGCCTGCGTTCCCAACATGGTGGATGATGCAACTTACAGCTTGTTCTCTTCCAAGTTCTTTCCCAGACTTAGAATTAGTCATCCTCTCAGTCAGCAGTTGCACTTTCAGTTCTTCTTAAAACTAAATTGAAGAGGAAGCATAAGGCAAAGAAGGGGTATAGGATGTGGTGAGAGCATCAGCTGAGGAGCTGTTACTGGTGCGTTGACTTGACACGCCAAATAAATCTCTTAATGTGTCTAAATCCACAAAGGAATGCATGACGATATGTCTGAGAAAAAAATGGCACCCAGTGCTGCATTGTTTCCGTAGGAGGACGTATTACCGTCGTCCTTGTGCAAAGCGTGACCAATCGATTTAACTTCCGCCTGAAAAACAACACGGCGAGTGGGGAAAATGGGCATCTGCTGTGTCCCGCCCTCTCTCATATCTGCGGACCATTCAAGGACATATGATATCATACAATGCTCAGTTTTGAGACACTTGAGCAAGGGGGCAAGAGAAGAGGAGGAAACTGTGAGAAAGGGAAGGAGAGGGAGGCTTTTGTCTCCCCATTTCTCACGGTGGGTATCGGAAACAGCCAGATGCTGTCCATCACAAGTGAAGGCCAGAGAATAGGCTGCCCTATTTATCTAATGGAGAGGTCAAGGGATGGGGGGTGGGAGGTAAGTGGGGCAAAGCCAACGCTGTCATAATGCCAAAGCCGAAGAACTTCCAAGGCCGCCAGATCACCCGTCACATAGCACCGTAGTAGATTTTCAATATATACATGACGGGTGGGAAAGCTTTCTCCCCAACGAGCCACTTCAAAAGACAACTCTTACTCACGAGCTAGAACGACAATGTGCCGTTTGTTTAAGGGAAGGCTTTGCTGATTTTCTAAATTCAACAGTTTATGCTGAATGAATGTGTTGCAGTGTTGTTAACGCCACACAGATTTCACGGTTCATCAGATTTGGGGTCACAGTCGGACGCAGTTTTAACACTGCAGGGAAAACAAAGGAATCATAGAATCTGACTTTTTTTTAAACATGTAATGATGACTCACCGGCCACAAATCTGGCAGTTGAGCATTTTGATTGCTAGTGTTTCGAGACATGTGCCCAGCCTCCTTTCAACATTGTGGACGGACGGTTTCGGTCTATCAGTCTTGCCCCAGTAGCCGTAGCATACTGGGAAACCACAGCGCTCCAAAGTGACACTGGAGGCTCTTCCAGCTCTGGTTTCCCTCGGGCGTTAATCACACCAATGACACTCACTGCAGGGTTTCCCCCAGAAAACTTGCTAAGCCTGGTGGTAGGGCTGCTGGAAGGCACCCGCGGGGGGGGGGGGGGTTGAGTCGGATTTTGAGCTGGACACCATTGTTTCTTATACTCTAAACATGTTGCACTTTGTTTAATATGCACACCGAACTTTTTAATTTTGATAAGGGGTTAAATAGAAACTTTGATATCTTTTTGAGTTGCACTGCTGACTTAACTTATAAGCCCTCTTTTTTATTTATTTTTATCACGTTGGAGTTGCTAGTTTAAACCTACAGTTTTGCACTTTAATATTTGAGCCTTTGTTTACATTTTGTTTTGTGCTGCATTATATGGTGACATACAGTTTGTTGTTATCAAAATAAAATTAACTGAATTGAAATGGTCAATTTGATTTTTTGGGAGGAAAATTAATCGTTTAGATTAATCGACTAATCGATAAAATAGTCGTCAGATTAATCGATAGAAAAATAGTCGTTAGTGGCAGCCCTACTTAATATTAAAAAAAATTCAAGTTTGCTGTGAACATAGCAGTCAGGCCTCTTATTTCAGAAACAATGAACCGTAACAGTTTGGTTACCAATAAAAGATAAGCGTACTACTTCTTTGCTTTCAGCCAGCTACTCAAACAGACAAGCAACAAAATAACAAACAAACAAAATACACAGGCAAGTGTCGGCCTACTTTGAAATAAATTAAACACAGAACTTTGTAGGGCTATTTGAGTCCTCCTCATATTTGTGGAAAATGTATGAAATAAGAAGTACCCTATTTTTAAATAAATAAAACCAAATAGCTGCAGCCTAATCGTGTAACGGACTAGGTTTATGTTTATGTTCGGTTTTGACTTATGTTCAGTAAAACACTGTGTTGAAGGAGCGTTCTGATGTCTGAGGATCAGTGAAGGCGACGTATGTTCAGTAAAACACTGTGTTGAAGGAGCATTCTGTTGTCCGAGGGTCAGTGAAGGCGTCTGGGTGGGACATGTGACTATTTGGACCAATAGGATGGTTGCTTGGGGATCGGGGCCATGTCTGTGATCGGGGCTCAATGAGAAAGTGAAGTGTTGTTGATGTGCGCGAGTGACGGATGCTCGCTTAGCCTGGCGGGGGGGGAAACCCTGCACTGTATAAGCTACAGTTACATCTGACCCAACTAGCTACTAGCATGGCGTAAATATACTGTAAGAGAACTGAACCACTGCAAACAGTCTGAGTGGATCTCTGTCTCTGATTTGTGTTCCACAATATAGATCATTATTTGGTGTAACCACAAGAATACTTCACCAAACCAAGCTGAACTGAATTCTTTGGGAATAATAAACAAACTGTTTATTTAATGTCATTGGTGGTGGTTTGGTTTTGTTTCATATTTGTGTTTGTTTAGTTTTGCTTGTACTGAAAATCGTTCAGGTTGTTTAAACATACATCTTATTGGGGATGTGGAGGTCACCATTTACGATCTTACCACTGCTGTAATCATATGGATGAACGACTTCGGGGCCGCGGTGGAACACAATGTGCATTGATTGGTTTTGGAGAATGGATAAAGTTGCCCAAGGATTCCTGTGAAGTCAAACCTCCCATGGCCCTGTTCTATAGGATGCTTGGATTATATTCACATTTCACAGAGACCTTCCGTTAACAAGGCAGAGGAGTGGGTACTAGCCGTAAATAGCCTGCTGGACTCTCACTCACCTTCGCAGGCTTGAGGCTACGACTCTGAATGAAAACATCTTGAACAACCTCTTTTGAAGCAGAGACACTCGACTAGACCTTTGTCATGACTATTATCACCAGAGGGTTCAATACCACACAGTGCTTTTACCTGACCATGCACAGTGTGAGATCCAAGTCGTCTCCAGCGGCCATTCGTCTGTCCAAAGGACAAATAGAACATCTGTGTTAGCATATTCTATTTTTCGTTCTGCAGCTTCAAGGCCAACAAACAGGCGCTAGGAGTTTAGATGGAAATTAAGTACAGTGTGAAGTAAAAAAGAAAAGAGCTGCTCTGATTGTAATAACTTGGCCCTTCTACACAACAAAAGATGATTGGATTTCTGATGATTGCTCTGCAAACCGTGCGTGAAAATTACCATTTATAAATAGCATCCATAGAATGTATAGGACTTTCACAGAAATTGTATAGTTGCTATTTACACAAAGACTGATTTCCACAGATCCTGGAACCCGTGTGTGGTATTAGTGCGACCTCTCTAGGTGTGACATACATTTGACTACAACATCTGCATAATGGCTAATGCTGTTACCATAGCAACACCTGTGATTGATGGCTTTGTTAAGAGGAATAGTTACACGCCATTAAACTGGTGTAATAGTGCATGGCAGTCATCTCAATAACCAGGGACAAAGCAATTAACAAGTCGTTAAAAAAAAAGAGAACAGACTAATAAAACATGGTGCACACAAGTATGAGTGACGTGCCTTGAGATCCGCCTGTGTGAATATTTAACTTTCATAAAAAGTGTTTACTTGTGTGTACTAACTATGTGGATTTACTTTAGATAATTGCTTATTATCTGTGCATACTGTATGAACATTTGCACTGATATCACCTACGCCAAGGAGGTCACATTTTTGCCCCTGTCCGGTTAGATTAGATTGAGCTACCGAATGGATATCCACAAAACTTGGTGGAATGATGTGACAGGGGAAAGAACCCATTCAATTTTAGAGCAGATACATGAATTTGTATATGATTTTCTTTAAAAATGCAAGAAAGGATTTTTCTTTGTGACATTTTCACGGATGCATGGATCTTGATGGAAAAAAAATCAGGAAAATGCGGGGACTGATATCAATGAGTCAGTGCAATTTGTTGCAGCTTGATTGAATATAAGGGGCCTGTTGGACCTTGGTGGTGGTTTGCGCTCTACTGAGTGCTGTTCTACTTTCAAGTGTGAAACAAAGTTAGCCTGCTACTTCACATTTCCTACGTTACCTCGTCTCACACCACATATGCTCTAATGGTGCCGGCTTGAATGCTCATTTCCACTGGGATTACGTTTCGCTGTGCCTTGATAATAATTTGATGGCCATGTCAAGAGTACTTGTTCACAGGAACAGCGTCCTCCTCTGCAGCCCAGAAGCTGGGAAGTGAGCACAGCAGCACTGGCAATGATTGAGAGAACTCACAATTCAAATAAGAGAGAGAGAGAGAGAGGAGATGGAGTGAAACAGATGTGCCGTTGTTCGCCGAGAGCAGCATGCACACAGGGTAAGCACGCACAACCGCACACCACCACACATGAATCTATATACACGTGCATAGACAGCCGAGCCACTCCATCATCCTGGTTGAGGGCCAATCCATCTATTGCTGGTTGACTGGGATCCAATCACCATTCCCAACAGGGCCAGAATGAAAGAATGGCAGAGTGTGATACATTAGAAGAAGCCCACTCTCTCTCATCGCAGATTGATGGGACAAATCTTGGGGCGGTTCATGAGGCGTCCCCATATCGAGACGAACATACCATAAAAAAAATTTCTGATGTCAGAAAGCACTTGAAAACAGGCCTTTAACCTCAATCTGTGTCAGAGCGTGTATCTGTTGCTTGTTTCGTTGTAGATGAAGGTTTTTCTTTTTTGCCATTCAACCATGAGAAGCCCATTAGGAACTGTCATGAGTTTCAGTTTTATTTGTCCCCAGCGGATAACAATAATTTTCTTGTGTTTAATGCTGCAAAACATTCTCATTTCTTTATTGAAATGCGAAAGCGACTCGGGATGAGTGCGAAGTGGAGCGACAGTGGACATGAAAAGAAGCTTAGCAACGACTCAAAGAGAAAAAAAGAATAATAATAAAGGAAAACAAACTTTTGTGAATGTCAAGTGGGGGATTAAAATGCTTTCAGTGTGTTAGCTGGGTCAGCTCTGCAGGATAATTATATCTTACTGGTTGACAGAATGGGTGAGTGTGAGAATTTTGCTCCCGAAAGGAGAACAACAAATGTAAAAATACTTTGACAAAAACATTTATGATGGAGAGCTCTTAGGGTTGAAAAAAAACCCTCAAATTTTAACTTTTGGGTGTTTTGGGTCGGACAGGCTACAAACTGAATTCATTATTTTGTCCTACCAGATTTATCTTTTCATTAATTACCATTCTGCTTAACATTAGCTGTTTTACAGGGCAAAGCAAAGCCTTTGGGGGAAAATCCCTGGGAAAATCCCTTAGTGTTCCTCTAACTGACTCTGAATAATTTAAAATGTATTATTTTTAACAACTCCATAATATTAATTGGCCCCTTGCAGAACATTTTGTATTCATGAGTGAGCCCTCTTACCTAATAGAAAGAAGCCTTTCTCTAAATGTAATCAGCACTAACATGGAAAGAAACCACAGAGAATAGCTATTCAGGCGGGTGGTTAGTCTTCACATCCATTTTTGCCACAACATTAATGGGTGTGAGTCTGTGCGTCAGAGCTCCGTTGCCAAACTAACACACTCAGTGCTGCTGGCTCTCATTACACCGTGGCCATTTAATCTGTGTTTGTAGTCGTTTTTCTAAAATGTACATGATACCTCCCTTACATAATGTGAAGACGGTGATGGTTATCATTTTAAACCTGACTCGTGGTTACACAATGGAACAAACAACACACGCTAGTTCTTTGTGTGTCAAAGTTGCTTCCTGACGTATCATCAAGTGCTGCTCTGACTCACTCCGAGGTGGCATCCAGAGAGGCTGTCAGAACCAATTTTACTATTTAAATCTGAGTCTGATGTGAAAACACGTCATATTAAACCATCTCAATATTAATTGGAGCTCTTTTATTTATTTTATGCACATCCTGCTCCTGGTTCTCTTGCAATAACACAATCTGTTTCTAAGTAACAAAAATGTCCCTTCCGCTGTAGAAGGCAAAGTAACGTTATACAAATTTAAAACCTTTCATGAAAATAAACTGTGGAAGGTCGAGTGTGCAGAATCAACTCTATTTATAACACGTTAAACATTCATTGTGTCTTGCTTCAATGCATCACTAGCTAAGGGACATTAAGTCCAAAGCAGCTTGCATGAGTTTCATCCACAAATGAAAAACATTATAAATTTCATTTCATGCAAGATACTGAATTTGTTCCTTATTAATTTCAGTGACAAAATAAGCCTGTAAGCCTGCAAACCCGTTTTTTGATCATGCAACAAATCATCAGTGCTCACACAGCACATGGAATTGCATAACCTACCATTTACCAGAGTAATTATTTATTAAAGTTAAAGAATAATTGAGCTTCAGTGGATATTCTTTCAACTTTAAAAGTAGGTCGGTGTGGGGCTTTGATTGCAACACCCACAACAGAACCATAATTAAAATCTACTTAATAATGAATATTCATAATTGAAACCAAGAGGGATGTGTGGATTATCATTATGCAGGGTGACCATGGACAGATAAGATAATTATAACTGTGGATAGCATCAACTCATTTACCTCAATGGTTTATTTGTAAATATATGTAATTTCATATGGATGTTATATAGATTTCAATGGCCGTGTAAAATATGTTAAATGCTCATCCCAAAAATAGTAATTAAATGTATAAAATATCTCTACATATAATTCTGTGTAAATGGACAGCTATCTAATTACTGCCTCACTAAACTCTACAAATTATAATCAATAAAAGGTCTGACACAAGTTTTAAGTGACTTCATCTGAGTAGCAGGAGCACGACCTGTCGATTTGAACTCATGCTTCTAGCTCGATGAAAAATGAGGTGAGGGCATGAGAAGATTTGCAGCGATAAAATAAGAGGCCAAACCGCGTGTCTCTTTGATTTAGGTGGTTGAAAGGAACATAAATTACACAAAAAAAAATTATGTTTTATCTGAGAAATTCCTCCTGGGAACAAAATAATCATCCATTACTTTGCACTGTTGTGAATTTCTGACACAAAAATGACAATAGTGAGCACATGAATATCACAATTTCAGTCAGTTCATGGTCAAATTTAACCTTTAAGACAATTGCATTATGAATTGATGCAGTGTTTTGACAAAGGATACGAGGAGTGAGTGGGATTATAGCAGAGCAGAGAGGAAAACAGGTTTATCACTGGGCAAAATATTAAAACCATAAAACCTGGAGCAACTGTCCCCCGAGCGACAGGACCATTCTACCTGTCACACACTGCCGTTGAGTCTAATCCCTATTATGAAGATCAATAACATATATAGCAGCCAAATTGTAACGTATTCTTTGGAGTTTGGCCTCGGGCAACGCTGCTATTTTTCCTATCTTTCTAGATTGACACGAGCAATATAATCCTCGTCTTTTCCGGCTGTTTATTGACTTGTGCTGGAGGATCTGGTCTCGTGTGCTGTTGTCGCCCTGTGTCAGCATCACACACAAACACTGTGTTGGCCTGTTAAACAGTTCAGTCAAATGGCAGCTGCAGCGTTGCTCTTGCTAATGGGAAGAAGCACATGCTCACATGAGAGCAGTGCACCAGAGGGGAGAGGAGCCTCAGGTCGGACACCTACTGAGCTCTGGTCCCGTGGCTGCCGCAGCGCTCTTTCATATCCAGCCTGAACCCTGAAGTGTCACTCTCCTGTCGTTTAATGACGGAGATAACCTTGGAATGTATCGCACAGACGAGGAACTGTTTAATTTCACGGCTTTTCCTCTCTAATTTGGATATGGGCAATTTGTCTGGTGCTCAACAGGCTTTACAGGATTTGTATTCAGTTCATTTTTGGATATATTCAGATGAATTGCAGCCAGCGCCAGAGAAAATGCTGGGTAATATGATTTATGAATTTCAACTCCCTTCGATGGATATAACTATTTCACTGAATGGGTTTATTTGGAAAACAGCTTATTTGTTACTCGATGATTGCAGGAATATATACTCTATAATGAGTATACTGCTGAAAAACATTTTAGAGCGGGTTTTAAACAAAAACATCAGTGTGATCTCTGAGCACTGTTATTAAAGATGCAACAGTGAAGAAGAAGTAGAAGAAACAATGAATTTATCATTCTGTAGCCTGGGGTGCTCAGCAGCACCAGAGAGGGGTGCACTCACCCAAAATGTTGAGTACCACATTCACGTCAGCATTTCCCAATGAAAAATACAATAAAGTGTTTCTCTAGTCACAGGAACTGCTTAACATAGTGAGAGAAAAAAAAAAACCTCAATCAAAACAACCGGATATCATCCCATTGGTTGCAATTACCTGCTGAAATTGAATAATTGGAAAAATAATATGTTGGTAATTACATTTTCATGTGGATTTCCTTTGTGGATAATTTATTGCTTTTTCTTTCCCATGTTACACATATATATATATGGATGTTCAAGCTATCTCTAACATATCGAAGCCTCTCTGGAGATACAAGGATTGAGCTAGAATCTACAGTATATATTAAAGCAATGCACATATATATTTTTTCTCCTTGGCTAAAAACCAATCACTTAGACATTTCACAGTTTATGCCGGTGACACTTGATGCTGATATCTACGTTGTCACACATGCAGAGCGACACATGCCGTACATTCATCAACCCAGATGGACTGACATATTATTGACAAACATTTACTTGCACTTAAAATCTGTGACACAAAGAAAAAATCCTGCATACGGAAAGCCTGAGGGAGACAGCTAATTGGCAAGACTCACATCGCAAGTCAAAAGGCTTGCTTTTCCTTCAAACTTCAAAGAATAATAAATCCATTGATCTGACAAATCCAATTAGGTTATTAATGCATATTAAGCGCTGATTACAAAATAGACACAAAGGTGTTTGTTGTCCTAATTTAGAACAAGGTCAATCTCTGCCGTGGTTCTCTTTGAAGCTTTAGAACTAAGTGACTGCTCATCTGCTACCACCACAGGTCAGGCTTTCTCTAATCAAGTGGCTCATCTCCTGCTGCAGAGACTCATTGGAATGCTACAGATGCTGTTGGGTGGAGGTATACACAGTCCTTGACCATGATATGCTGCTTAAAATGTAAATGAACCTCTGAACGATGGGACAAGTCAGCAATGAATTTGCAGACGATGACAAATTATTTTTGCTTATCTTATAAAACTATATTTTGTCTGTTTGCATTTCCGAGGAGACGGTTTAATTCTCAACCAAAACCTCCTTAATTCACTTAACCCCAAGACGTGGAAAGTTCCTGTGTCTACGACCTTGTTCCCATTCATGACTGGAAAGTTTCCTAATACATCACAACTGGGGTTAGGTTCAGACCACTCCAGCTGCTTTCAGACGCAGTCAGGATTTCCTCTGTGGCTAGACCAATGCCCGGAGTTGGGATCAAGGCCTATCCAGCCATTTTTTATAGATAGGTCAATATTAGTTATGTAAAAAATATATACATTTTCACTCTTTTCAGTGTTTCTTGTACACTAACTGTGAATTAATACCCGTTCCAGTTGTACTTACTTAAATTGGCAGCATGAAAGTTCTGAATAATTTAGTTTTTACTGATTCCAAACAGACCAACTTGGATTTCTGGATACAGGAGGTTGTTTGTTGATTGGAGTTTTGTATCGTGTTGCATTGTCCGAGGACAAAGACAAGAATAAGTGGTATAAAATCATAGGATTAGACTTGGTACAAAACGTAAATGCAGTCCTGTAATCATCATGTTTTATATCAATTAGGAACCTGATTAACATGTTTAAAGCTGTAGCACTTTTATCAGTTAGTGACTGTTCTGTGTCGTAATGGGTTTCCTGCTTTCTAATCAGATATCAACCAAAGGTTCACCTCATTAGGACTCAATTAGAACACCAATTAATATTTCAATTAAAATAATCTTTGTTATTTCCCAGCCAGCTAAACTTTACCTTGATGTATGTTTGTTGGGTTGTGCTGCTTCCTTCTGCAGATAAAGTTTGCCTTCGCGTTACTTTCAGATCAAATCAAAGTGACCTGGCTTTGTGAAGATATAAAAGCATAGATAAGACTTGCAGTAAACAAAAGTGAGAAATTGTCTTGTTGTTAAGCAGCTGTACTTTGCTTTGCCGTATGTGTGTTCTCCGGTTTTTAGAACAAAGACATTAATACAAAACAAAACCTGTGTCATGACAGTCACCGCGAAATAAAGAGACAAGGACAAAATCCTAGAAAACATTTGTAAATGCCGTTGAAATATTACATTGTTTTTTGTGAAATCAAAGATTGATGATCTTCACCCTGTGAGAGGGGAGGATAACGAAAACTTCAACAGCTTTCTTTGTTTGCCTTGGTTCTGTCTCTTGCTTTTCACTTCAAACCCCATCTTTTAAGCTTTGTATGAGTGGGCAAGTCTCGACTTTTCACTCTATTACTTCAGAGTTTCAGATATGAGAAGCAATCTCGAATACCACTACCAATGCACCTTTCCGTCTACTTTGAAAATGTTCAATGAAAGCAAAAATGTAGCACAGAGACTCCGTGATGTGGTATTCTTAAAAAGTTTTAATACCTGAATATCGCTGAATGCACTTTTTTTTCTGCCAATTATCACGTAGCTTTGTCTTATCTCCAAATCACCATACTCGAGGGTGGAGTTGCCAATTATTGTCTTGCCAAGCCACAGCAGGCTCATTAAAAGGTTCAAAGTGATCAAACGTGAAATGGAAGATAGCCTGAACAATAACCACAAAAAGTGACAATGTAAATACAAATTAAACACCTCAAAAGGGTAGAAAAAAAGAGTATACCCTCTGCAGAGACAAATACAAAAAGATCATTCTTTTCTCTAATTTGTGAACACAACATGCGGCTAGTCGTTACTCTATTGCATTCACTCCCATACGAGACTTAAAGGGATTAACCATTCCCTGGGAGTTCTCTACCTAAATCACATGAGGTAAGTTAGCACAGAAGACCGAACAGCTAAAGCAAGGAAAGCAGAGAAAAACAAGCTAATCATCATGCAAAGACAGAATAACCAAGTGAGTTCGAGTCAAGCTGCAAAGCCATCAGATAAAGATCAATCTGACATGTTGCCTTTAAATAATCCACTTTTAAATACACCCTTCAGAAACATTAACATCCATCTTGGGAGAGGAGATTTTCTGGTTGGGGGCGCAGAATGTTTCAAAGATGGATGATAGTGTGTACAGACACCATGTGGAGACCTACGAGACACACAGGCTGTAGATGCCACTCATTAAAACCCAAAGCAACTGCTGATCCTCTAAGGAGCTCCAGCGGATCCTTGGAACGACGGGACGCAGGCTGCCTCTCTTCAGATCTTACGTAACAATGGTGAGACGGAAAAGGGTATTTGCTAATGGGATGGACTGCAATACTAGAAGCAGGTGATGTTGGCTAAAACATTCCCTGTCACTTTGCATTTTAACCGCTTCACAAAGTACGTCCAAACCGGTTTGTGCAACCCTTGTTTGCAGTCTGACTTTCCCACCCCCTTGTTCCGCCAGGCTGTGCAATTCTGATGAGAACAAGCTAAGCACAATCACCAGGAGATCATGCTTGATGTGAAAACATACCGGCATTTCCGTCATTGCTTACACTCTATTGCTTACACTTCGTCCGCTAGTAAATCCTTGTTGATTTAATAATGAGCCTGGTACCTGCTTGCATGGGAAGCACGAGACCATCAATGAGTAATGCGCAGGAACCAGCGTGGGAATCAGGAGTTTGTCTGATTTAAAAAGGACTAGAAGATTCTCAGCCCCTCTGACAGGCTCAGTGAAATTGTTTGCCGTGTTAATTGCTTCGTGACAATCGAAGGCTTTAAATAAATCTCTGTCAATTAATTAATTCCAAAATTGTGGGCCATATTACCTTCCTGAAAGTGGAAATTCAGAGCTGCTGGGAGGCTCGGGAGCTCAGACAGGGATAGAGAGCTTATTAGGGAGGAAGACAGACAAAGCAATCAGCAGGCTTTCTGAAGATTTAAGTATCCAGCAGGACTTGACCACACTATTTCACACTATTTCAGAGGGAGGACTTTTCTCCTCAGATTCAAGATTAAAAGGAACAATTTTCAGGAGGCAGTTCCTATTTTTCTGACAGTGGTTCTTCTTCAAGTCACGGATAAGGCTCATATCTATATATAAGCCTTGACAAAGAAAGATAAAGGGGGAAAAACTGCTTATCCTTGGGCGTGACACATTAAGAACAATAGGGCTACTTCTTTCACTCTGCAACTTTGGTGTCATCAATTTTAGTCTTTCTTTTTCTTCTTAATACATGGCCAGGACAAAGTTAAACTGATGATGCACAGATTGTGAGCAGTGAAGTAGGGAGGTTTGAGCTCACATGTGAGTTTGTGTGCATGTTCAGGCATGCTGCGGTGTTGGGGGGGGGGGCTCATACCTATGCTTGGAAAGAGAGCGTAACTGCTCAGTGCATCTTGAGCTATAAATCAGTGCCTTGGTCAACCTGGCCAAGAGCATTTTCAAACCCATTTGCAGAAGATAATGCCAGCTATTCCTCCCAGCCCCAGGGACGGGGGGGCCAGCCTCATGAATCATTGCCCTTTTAGAGGAGCAGCAGCACGGATCTCACCTTGCTGCGTCCATAGGGTTCTCCTGACTCTCCCTGGTAGGCAGACACAAAGGAAGTGACGGAAAATGTTTGAACTCTGAAGAAGTACTTCCAAAAGGCGCTGTCAATAACCAGGTTCAGGTTTTAGTTTCTCACACTGCCAACTGTAAGTCAACTATAGTTAGTATACACGATAAAAATGCAAAATCGCCAAATAACTTAAGGGGAAGTACTTTATCTCAAACCTCACAAAAAGTGCATCCATGATAAGTAAGGATGTAGCCCCGACAAGTTAATAACCAAAACTGTTAAGCTCAGTCTATAAAAATTGTTTAAGAGACATTTATTAAATATGCTTCTTTCTGTTGTATCTTTATATTCCTATTCAAGTTTTTAACTCCAGACTAACTTTATTATCTAATATATATATTGACTGTAAATCTAAAACTATTTTGCAAAAATTAAATGGCTGCATACAGCTTTTTAAGATGCTATATAACCATGTGGTTTTGGAACTGAGAGTTTGTAATATGTCACTATGGCCTCGGTCTAACGACATTATATACATTCCTTTTTTATACTATCATTAAAATTACAAATGCAGACTTGCAGACTATAAATGTGCACGTGACAAGGATTGCCTACGGTGTGGTGATACAGTTTAACATCTCAGCATTTCAGACTCACTTATTCTAGGTTGATCTGAGGGGACTTGTAAAATATCCTTTCATATAACAGTCCTTTGGACAGACAGCTTGTTTCTTCAGGGTTTTAATATGTGGAAATTCCTCACCTGCATAACTTCAAACCTGGGATCATTTTAATTCCACGTCTCTGAATCGGATCAGTCAAACAGTTATGAATGATCAGGTGTCATCCCTTACAATTTTAAAAGCGTTTATAACACATTTATTTGATGTATTTTATGTTTATGTTTATAGTGGCATATATTATTTGTCAGGCTCTGTTTATGTATTTTCTTTTACTAGAAATTCAGCAATAAACATTACAAATTAGCTCAGGCTGTAAATGCTGTGATATGTGGTATTAGCCATTTTTTAATGGAAGTTCCTTAATTATTCATCTGTCGCAATAAAAATAAACATAAAAATGAAAACATGTATATTTCTATGGAGGATTCATCACATTCATTCATGTGTGGCCATGGAAAATACAGTGTAGACGCTGTTGGAATGGAAAACAGCCATTTATCCAGTGTCCATAAACATTAAACATATAATAAATTCCATTTATTACAGTAAGAGCCAAATGAGTTTCCCTCCCTCCACCACCAAAGCGACTCCATGACCTCATGCTGTGATATTCCATTACTTTCTGACTACAGTCGGGAAAATTCCACATGATCTCAGCTCTGCACCATGGTGTGTAACCTTGAAACCCACTTATTGTCAGCCTGATGAATGCTGCTTATGTGCGACTGCATATTGGGTCATTTATATTATCATAGCCCATATTTATATACAAACAGGATACGGGAACCAACTTATCATTTCGGTCACTGCACGGACATTCCATTACAGCAAGTTCAAAAGTTTCAGTGCTCCTTCGTTCGCCGTTGCTTCATTTACTCTCAGAGATACGAGAGTGGGGCAGTAAAACCATGACCCAATGGAAAATAATAGGGATTTCAGCCTTATCTCTTGGCAGTTTTCTAAGTAATATCACTTTGGCTTGACATATAACTGGAGTATAGTGTCTTATTCAGAGAAAGGTATAAAAAAAAAAGCATGCAAGAGGGGATATATCTCAAATATTGTTGGGCTTAATGTCCAACATTATTTGAGATAATGAGTGTAACAAATTAAATTCAGTGTTAGTTTAAGCATTCATAATCTCAATTTACAACAAAATATTTGCATACACATTCCTTTGAGTCAAATTCTTCACTATTTTGTTTGATGAAATGTTTTAAATATCTATGTCATCAAGGAGAAGAGAATAAAACCAACATGCATGTTTGGGGCAAATTTGTCTGGTCTACTGAGTAAAATTGAAGTTAACCTGATAAGACCACAGAGTGTGAAGGTACACGATAGTCCTCTTTGGAGTCCATGTGGGCATTTTTCACACATTTCAGCATTTGAAAGGCACTAGCTCGACCGGAGCCCACAGAGTAAATTATTTACAATAAGTAGCCTCACACTAAACTCCTCAAATTTTTGTGCAATCTGAGCCCATCTGTGAGAGCACCACTCTTTTCAGCCTTGCTTACCCTTAAATCAGCCGCTGAATTATTGCATTACTTGGCTTTAATAGAGTCACTCATCTAAGGGTGAGCAATGCTTAAAAGAGTGCCGCGGAAGCCGCACTCTTTTTGGCTTTGCTCAACCTTAAATCAGTCACAGCATGATTGCATTACATGGCTATATTGGAGTCACTCATCTTCACTTGTGTCATATATTTGGGTTTAATCAAATCACGCCATCTTGAAAAACATTCCCAACACAAACTGTGAAGGCTCTCTGCTGAAAGCAAAGGCCACAGGCCATGAAAGCACTTGGACAGCAGGGAAAATATCACAAATGAAGCATCATCTCTACAGCACATATGTAAAACTGCTCTCGACAAGAGGGCAGAGATCTTTCGACTTCCATTAACAAACTCCCGTTCATTTCTAAGTGGGCTATCTTTATTTACTCTTCTGACTCATTTGTTGCTTGTCCATGAGGTCTAGTGTGACACAATGACATGCTGTCAACCCTAATGGTCTCTGATGGCGTCAAGGCTCTGACGACACGCTAGGCGCTCAGAGCCAAGGCCATCAGTAGCCCTCCATGGAGGAAGAGCTGTCATATCCGTCCCTCACTACCAAAAGCCCCCCCTCCTGCCCCCCCCACTTGCTAAAACCCCATCCATCTGCCATACCAGCAGGGCAGACAGAGTGCAAGCGTTGCACTTTTCTGCCATTCACTGTTCCGCTTTAGCACACCCAGCTACTGGCAGCCACGGTTCCTGTGTCACAGTCTTCGCTGGCTACAATCAACACATGAGCTGTCATTGTTGTTTTTTTTTTCCTCCATGCATAAAATTGAATTTAGGCCGTCTTCAGTTATCATAATGCTGCCAAACTTAAGTGCTCCAGCTGCCAGGCATGAACTACCTTGCACCGCTTCCACAAGCTGAAAGCCACCTGGTGGAGGGTCCCCGAAAAAAATGTCTCGATGCCAATTTCAAATCCGTTTCAGTCAGCAAGATTTTTTGCACCTGAAAGTACTCACGAGAACCTCACTCCAGTTGCTTGTATGACTGTCTTCTCGCCAAAACCGTTAATGGCTCGGACAGATATTCCCTCTAGGACAGGAGCTTTTTTAGAAAGAGAAAAAAATAAAACTGGGAAAGGCTATGGGGTGCTGACATCGTTCCAATGAAAGACGCTAAATCAGGCAAAGGTCATGATTCTTTCTCCTAAAAAAATAAAGAATAACTATATGGCTGTCACATTGCAAACATTTCCATCCCATCATCAATTATGCAACAGTTATGTTATGCACGTATGTCACAATCAGTGAGTAATAGGGTATGTTAGATTAGAACAACATGTTTCCCGAGGATATTTTTCTTAGCATACCCTGCTAGTATAAATGACTCCTGATAACCACCCAGGTCAAACTATGTGAAGACTGTCTCTTTGTTCACTGCAGGCAATGTTTAATCTACATAACCTATGTGAATTTGTCATTTTCCTTCCATTTTGAAGCATGGAGTGTGTGACATTTAAGTCTAGCCTGATAAGACGTCTGACTGTTCGACCTTCATGTAATGGTCTGCATCAATTCAGGCAGAGCTTGTGTCTCTGTGTGTGCACGTTTGTGTGTGTGTGTGTGTGTGCACGTGTGTAAGCGTGTTTTAATTAGATGGGAACCTGAAAAGGATAGGTTGACAATGCCAAGGAAAATGAATGATGGTTGCTGACGCTCCAATCGACCGTAATGAAAGAGTACGTCATCTGTGCACATGTGCTGACTGGACAAATGCACGGCGAAGGCGCCAAGGTCTTACATGTATGTCACATGTTCACACCCATCAACTCGCTGGTAAATTTGCCAATACACAAGATGTGATAAAACTGTCGTATGTGCCATAACCTGGGATGAGCATCCATACAGAATCTATGTGAGGTCCATAAACGGAAGATTAAATCACACACATTAGACAACTGTAGAGGACATGAAGCTATTTGGGATCTAATGATTCATAAAATTCACAGTTGGATCTGATGCATTACAGTGGCATCACAGTTTCACATATTTCCGGCGGTGCAGAAATAAGAACAGCGTGACACGATCCTCACATTTCCTTCTTTTTTAAATTCACTATAACACTCAATTTTCTGAAAGTATAAAAGTACAACTTTCGAGAGCAACAAATTAAACAATGGATGTTTGTCCCATTTCAAGTGGTTTCCCAGCAGGATGACACAACACAAAAGCGGTGCTTTACAATGCAACAAAAGCCGCCCGACGTGGTGTCAAAACAGGAGACATCACTCCAGCAGAACGATCACGTGACTTCATTGTTGAGCAGATATTGAGTAAATGGAATGGTCAATTGTTGGATTCATCAGATTTACCAGATCAAGCAAATCAAGTTAAGGCCCAACCAATTTCAAAATATTGCCAAAATATTCACTACACAATAAGATATTACTCAGCAGCAAAGTAAGAACTTTTTATCAATTATTTAAGCTTTTCTGTTCATTAAATGTCAATCAACTACTTCCCCAGTTATTTACGCTCTACATTTTATTTCATTTTAATTGTATGTAATAGAAACATATGAAAAAATATTTCCCTACACCACCAGCAGCCATGTTATGAGTAAGCACCCAACTCATCAGAGCCCCTCAAACCTGCAATTACCATGTTTGGACAAAAACAATCATTTATGTTCACATGGTTGAGCTAGCAATGCCATTGATGTTAATATTGGTTTGCTAAACACATTGTTATTGATACTTAACTATTTAGGCCTCTGTAATCACTGACAATAGAAAAATAATAATAAAAGATAATTATACCAGCTGCAGCTGAATGAAATGATTCACATAATTACTTTTAAATGCCAGTGGAGAGAAATACCACAGTAAGACATGTATGCATCCAAATCTGGAAAACAAGGAGAAATAGTATTATAAAACTACGACACCTTAAAGAATTGACTACTTTGTGGACTATTTGGTGCTTTTTTTAATTAGATGGTGTCTGTGGTAAGAATGCAAAGCCATCTTGGGCCATCTGAGATCACAGGCACGACAGACGAATAGCAACAAACTCTAGATCTCACTCCAGACTTTGTTATGAATACCAATGGGCGGCTAACTGCACATTGAGTGCATGATATTCCACAGTTGTCTGAAAGTTCCATTTCTCACATCAAAAAATCTCTCAACGGCAAAAAAAAGAGTGAGCGCAGCGCTTTGTTTGAGCTGTCGGCAAATAATAAACTGAGGACTTGAAACTACTTACTTTTTCATCTCCGATTTTTATACTGTGAACGTGTGAGAAAAACCCAATTTAATTATGCAAACATGAATTCTTTCTAATGCCGGCTGCTGTTATATTGACAATGGGATCTGCACTTACAAAGTGGTTATCAGTTCACAAAACTAAAAAGTGAAGAAATCCAAATGGAGACAAAAAATCTTTCTTTACCAAACCAACACTATTCCAAACCTAATAAAAATGATGTGGCGCCACTAAGGGCCATAGCTTATTACATTACATACTTATATTGCTTCACAATAAAGCCATGGTCAATTATGTTTGCCAGAAAGCTTTTACTGTAAAGCAGCTGCAGCTAGCTAATGTTGAGTTTTAGTCAATAACAGTGGCTGGTACTGACTTCCTAAAACTAAAACAGCCTTCAAATTACAAAACCCTTCGCCCATTAGTCTTTTACAGCTTTCTTCTAGAGAAGTCTGCCAACCTTTTGACACTGACGAGTTGTGTGTGTTTGCAAGACTTAGGTGGTAAAAACATAATTAAGGCTGCTCGGTCCATTTGCCTAATGGCTGCCTCCTAACAAATGTTGATAGAGATCAAGTGCAAAAATGTCCCAAGCAGACACAGCAATTTGCCTGAGGCAATTTTCACAGAACCAGGGCGATAGTTCTGATTCAGATGTACTGAAAACGCTTTAACACTTGCAGAGAAGGTTGTATAATTCAAAGCAGAAGGTCTCCTATATCTAGGAGGTCCTTGTGCTTAAATGAAAACCAGACAGAACTGATTAACCTAACACATGACCTTTCAGTTTCATCCATATTCACTACTTCACTCAGCAGCACTAACACTCTTTGAGGTAAAACAACAAATCACACAAGGAACGGGTAAAAATAGGCCTCGCGTGTTAGCGTAGGCCATTTTTAGGCTGCGTCTGTTTCCACTTTGCCCATAGCAGGGTTGTCCTATAAAACACTGGTGTAAATGGTTTATAATGCCACCAGTGGACTCTGAAATGAGAGACCTGGTTTCAATCAGCAGTCAAATTGCTCCTATATTACCCTCGTAGACAGAGTAGTAAATCACTCCTTGCCTCTACGCTGCTGACGTTAAGGAACAAGCATTGTTAAAACTCCACCAAGCGTGCGGCTAAGAGCACCCTGTCTCCGAGTGGGGATGGGTTGGTAAACAGGACAATAGCCGTTGCTCCAGGCCCAAAGATGAACATGAGAAACATCCTGATGTCTCAGCACAAAGTCAGCATATTTTGCATCTGTAGCAGAATTTGATCTTGAAACCTACACTTACTAACAGATTTACATGCTTGAGATCAGCTTATAGCCCGGGTCCCATGTAACCCTCATGCCTGGGTCCTGTAACCCCCCATGAAAACCAGTATGAGCCAGATTGTTAAAAAGAGTTCTGGTTTCTCTGTGCCAACGCCCTGACAGCGGGCCAATGCGAGGCATCTCAAGAGCAGTTATAATCCCCCATAAAGCAGAGAAACGTAGATCCCGCCCACCACAGACCAGCACACTGTGGGCATAACCTCTCATTAGAACTCCAGGGCCCTGAAATTACTAAGAATTTACCCATATGGAAAGCATGAGAAAGCGTCAGCTGGGAAAGGGTTGTGCCGAGTGGTTTTTCAGCGTGTGGCCACAGAGGAGCTGGAGCCCTTTAACAGTGCCATTCACCCCGGCCCTTGCCAGGGAACGCAGACAAATGAGGAAGCTGAGGCAGATGCCCTGGATACTTTCCCTAGACCACAACCTGCTAGGAAATACCATCAACAAATACATACAAAGGCTCACCCAGATCAACAGATTCATAACAGATTCAGCATAAAACAATGAGAATGATCTGGTTAAATGTGTTACCTATCTAACAAATCTTTCAGAATATGGAACAACAACCAACAAGGAAACAAGGATGGTTTCTTAAGCTGTTTGAGGTTTATTCACATCAGAATTGCTGTAAAAAGAAGATATAGTAATAAGGCCAATATCTTGGTTTATTAGCATTTTAACAATGAACAATCTGTTGAAAATTAAACTTGAGTTTCTATGTTTGCCAGAATTAAACCACCACAGTCCATACATGTCTCTCTGCTGACGATTGGTTATTGTTTCTGTGTAACCGAGCTTTTCCCAGTATGTATGCCAAGCAGATGACGTCACCAGCAACAGGCCCAGGAACTGTTTTAAACTCCAAATTAACTGTTGACTCATTCGGCAAGAAACAAAAAGAATAAATATGCACTGATCCATTGTGGGCCACCCTATAATCCCCCAGGGTTCGTGGGGATTAGGTCAAGTAAATCAAATACATTTTCGTGAATCATTTTGGTTTTGAAGTGGCTTCAGTGTAAAGTAGGCCGCATAGCTTGAGATAATGTGCCAAAATTCAGTAAATAAACACGAGTGCTTAACATGGTGAGAAATATTCTCTTTTTACAAAACAGTCAAAGAAAAAATGTGATTCTTTCTATAATGTCTTTCACAGCCCACTAAAATGGAGAATAAACAGGGAGATAAAGCAGAATGAACACAGTAAGGAAACCCTGGAGCTTCCCTGCAGTACATGGCCGACATGATTGAAGATAACCATAATGCTTCAGCAGCATGGCACCGAGCAGGCCTGTCCACACAGGTTTTAGTGATAAAACTTCTTCTACGTGTACAGATCCACTTTTAATTTTTCTCCTTCAAATCCAATTCCAATACCTGAGTTTGTATATCTGACACAACTGGTGCAGACTCCAATACTGTCAAATGTTATAGTATTATTAATATGATTAACATTTGTTGTTGGTATTATATATAGTTACATGAGGCTGTAGATAATTACACAACAGCAAAATATATATGAAATATATGCAAAATAATATGGCAACTCATTCAATATATAGACTTGAACAAATCAAGTGCATAAATAGTAGATTTCCATGCATGAGTTCATAAGCACTAAGAAAATGGAAGCCCCTGGGTCCTTGTAGCACAGTTTAATTACTGAGTAGTTAATCAAGTTCAATCAATTTGTGTTTAATTTTGCTTACATTTTATTTGTATACATCTATGATTGAATTAAACATCAGACTATGGAATCTGGATCAGTGTGTGGTTGATATACTTGAGTATTGACAATATACGATAGTGGATCTGATCTTCATAAGCTGAAAATATCCTTTCCACAGGTAACCATGAATTCTTGATTCACAAAGCACCAGAGAGAGGTGCCTGCTTAGGGAATAAATCAGCATATTTCCACTAATCAGCATTCATTGTTTAGTGTTGATGAAATTGCATGTAAAACCCACAATGCTTTACAGTAGACTGACACTCACATACAGTAGTAGCACAGTGGGGGCTTCAGCCTACAGGACAGTTTAATATCAAATTACCCTCAATCTGGACTAGAAATACACCATGACACCTTCTTTTCAACTTGCAGGAGCTTAAGGTTAAAAACCCAAACATGCAGCCGGGCCGGGGGTTTATTTGCAGAAAAGCTTCTGATGCAATTCCAAGAAACTAACCCACCCTGCATCATCCTGTTACAGTTTGGCTCGTGGTGAAGGTCTCTTCATTGTGCCTGTGACAGCCATAATCGGATTCGTGTATTGATAAAGGATGGCCATGAGGCTACTTCGGCATGTCACTCACCCTGCAAAATTGCTTCCAATCCTTTCTTTAAATAAACTCGACAGGGCTGCAGGGGCTGGATGCAACGCTGGAAACCTTTTCTGTGTATCCACCAAGTGAAAGACCCCCCCACCTACACCCCCCTTCCCATGCACCAGCACCCTTTCAGATCCGTTCAATACCTCAAGAGGGATTTATTGCTATTCAGTGAAGTGACACACCTTTCACAGGAAACTGTTTGGCAATTGAGTTCTCTTTGCCGATGATTGCTGGAAAAAAAATGTCTGACCCTTTTCTGTCTTTTCTAGCCTCTCAGCTGCAAGGAGCCCAGTCATGGCATCGAACCTGTGTGCGCAGCCGGTGCTGCAGCAGCAGTGGTGGATGTCCGAGGGCAGATGAATGACACATGCACCACATAGGAGTGTGTGTGTGTGTGTGTGTGTGTGTGCTCAGAGAAACTCAGGATGCATGTGTGTGTGTGGTGCTGATTAATAAAGACACTGCAAAGCCTGCATGTTTCCTGAGAGGGGGGGGGGGGAGCTGTGGTACCTTTATGGCGACTTGTTTTTTCCAATGCAAGGCCACAAATGGAAGAGGAAATTATAACAATGCAATTAAAATACAAAATAAAAGAACATGGACGTCACGGACCAACACCACCTGCTCCTGTGGATTTGTGTTTTTAATTCTGCACAGATTCTGCTGCATGATGGAGGTTTAAAAAAAAAACACTTGAGAAAGAAGTGACGAAGACTCAGCATCTTCATCTTCATCATCTTCCTCACACACACACACACACACACACCTTCATGTTGAAAAAAAGGCTATGTGTGTGTTTTGTGTGTGTGTGTGTGTGTGTGTGTGTGTGCGTGCGTGTGTGTGTGTGTGTTTTGAGCCTCCTTAGAATCTGCTCTCATTCGCAAATAAAAGTTGCTAGCTGCGCATTCAAGAGTTACCGCAATTTTGTGTTGTATTTTTAAAAAAGATATCAGCAGCGGCTCCTCCGGACAGTGTCCGCCGCCTTGACGTCACCCACAGCCCGGTGCAGCCACAGACACCGACCCGGGGACCTGGCTTCCATGTCTCTCACACGTTTTAAAAAATAAATGTCTCATTCAAAGTGTCTCAACGACACACACACGCACACGCACACGGACACACACCGTTAGCTAACCCCGGTGTCACACAAAGTTAGCTGCTGTCTCAAGTTCAATGGGGGACATGGGAAGCGGAGAACCGGGTGCAACTCACTCAGTGTCCTCCGTGTCTCCGCCGTGGGCATGTCTCTCCTTCCCCCGGTCCCGCTGCGTGGAGTCCCGGCTGCAGCTTGTAGAAATCCACTTCGTGTTTAACAAAAAGAAGAAGAAGAAGAAGAAACCAAAAAAGGGGGTGAGAAGGAAAAAACAGTCCCCGGGTAGAGAGAGAAGAGGTGGAAAGGAGAGGTGGAAAGATACGAGTCCAGCCGCCGGAGGAACACGAGGTCCTTACCCTGCTCCGGGCTCTGGATCCCGGATCTATTCGTGGAAGCTCCTCGGTGATCCGAGAGCTGCGTGTGGCGGCGGGAGCGAGAAGAAGAAAACACGACAGACCCAGAAAGGAGGAGAGAGCTCACTTCTGCTCTCTCTCTCTCTCCCTCTCTCTCTCTCTCTCTCTCTCCCTGTGTGTGTGTCTCTCTCTCTCTGCCTCTGTCTCTCTCTCCGGTTCTCCCCCCTCGCAGTCACGCTTCTCTCTCCCTCTGTGGACACAACAAACACAGGTCGATCAGCGGGATTTTTGTCGGGTTCACTCGGATGTGTTCGATGCCGTGGCCCCTTCGACTCAGCCGGAACCTGGGGGACTCGGACCTGTCGTTTTCTTATTTCTGATTTCACACCAAGCACCTGCTGGAGAGAGGCACTGGAACCGCGTGTGCACGTTTTTTTTCTTTTCTTGAGGAAACACTGCCAGAGATAATTTAGTTGAAAAGCATAAAGCAACATGTCCCACGACTCACGATACAATACATGATCCAGGATAACGATAATGTTACAATACATGATCCAGGATAACGATAATGTTACAATACATGTCCCAGGATAACGATACATTACGATACATGATCCAGGATAACGATAACATTACGATACATGTCCCAGGATACGATAACATTATGTATCGGATACATGATCCAAATAACGATAACGTTACTATACATGTCCCAGGATAACGATACAATACATGATCAAGGCTAATGATAATGATACAATACATGTCCCACGACTCACGATTCAATCACTACATGATACAGGATAGCGATAATGTTACGATAAATAATCCAGGATATTAATAACACTACGATAAATGTCCCAGGATAACAATAACATTACGATACATGATCCAGATAACGATTATGTTACGATAAATGATCCAGGATAACGATAATATTACGATACATGTCCCAGGATACGATAACATTACGATACATGATCCAGATAACGATAACGTTACTATACATGTCCCAGGATAACGATACAATACATGATCCAGGATAACGATACAATACATGATCCAGGCTAATTATAATGATACAATACATGTCCCACGACTCACGATTCAATCACTACATGATACAGGATAGCGATAATGTTACGATAAATAATCCAGGATATTGATAACATTACGAAAAATGTCCCAGGATAACAATAACATTACGATACATGATCCAGATAACGATAATGTTACTACAAATAATCCAGGATAACGATAATATTACGATACATGTCCCAGGATACGATAACATTACGATACATGATCCAGGATAACGATACAATACATGATCCAGGCTAATTATAATGATACAATACATGTCCCAGGACTCACGATTCAATCACTTCATGATACAGGATAGCGATAATGTTACGATAGATAATCCAGGATATTGATAACATTACGATAAATGTCCCAGGATAACAATAACATTACGATACATGATCCAGATAACGATAATGTTACGATAAATAATCCAGGATATTGTTAACATTACGATAAATGTCCCAGGATAACAATTACATTACCATACATGAGCCAGGATAACAATAATGTTACTATACATGGCAAAAGATAACGATAACTTTACAACACATGACCCAGAATAACGATAACATTACGATACATGTCCCAGGATAACGATAACATTACAATACATGACCCAGGATAACAATAACATTACAATACATGACCCAGGATAACGATAACATTAAGATACATGGCCAAGAATAACGATAACATTACGATACATGACCCAGGATAACAATAACATTACAATACATGAACAAGGATAACGATAACATTACGATACATGGTCCAGGATAACGATTACATAACAATACATTACCCAGGATAACAGTAACATTACGATACATGACCCGGGATAACGATAGCATTACGATACATGGGCCAGCTTAACGATTACATTACGATAAATGTCCAAGGACAAAGATACCATGCAATGCATTGCGATAACATTACAATACATGTCCCAGGATAACGATAACATACAATACATGTCACAGGATAACGATAACATTACGATACATGACCCAGAATAACGATAACATTACGATACATGGCCTGGGATAACGATAACATTACGATACAGAAATTCTTCAATAATCCATGTGTTGCAATACAATCATCTAAAGATCCATTCTGAAAACTTACTGATCACATATTGACCAAATTGTGAAGAACTCTAGTATAAGTGTTCTTTTTCGATCAAGACACTATTCTCCATTCGCTCTAAGAAATAAACTTGTTTTACCAACATTTTTCATTCTGCTGATGTTGTTCATCAGACTGCATCTAAAATTCATCTTCCTCCTCTAGACATTTCCTATAATCGACCATGTAGATTTGTTATTGGCCCATTACAATGCACCACTGTATAATGTACAAAACCCTTAATCATGTACATTTCACTTATCGATGGGGCCTTACTCATCCAATTATCTATTGAGACACTCTATGCAGCTCTTCTTCTCTGTTCCCTCAGTCTTTCAGCCAATATCCAGGAAAGCATTTATGTTAAAAGCTCCTTCTAATATACCAGCGAATATTTCCTCCATATCATCTTTCCATGTGTTCAAAAAATGCCTTGTCTTCTTATTATAGGACTACCTAATGCCCCCTATAATAAAAAGTATGATGATGTTGTATAATATCTGTACTGATCCATTTTATTCATTTATCTTTATTCTTTTTAATTTCACTTGTTCTGTTTGTATTATCTGTGTATGTATTAAATATGTTGTCTAAAGGTCAACATATACTTATTGTGTTGAGGACCTGGCTTATCCTGAAAGACTTTGATCACTGGGACATTGTCAGGAGATTCTTGAGATTTACGGTAGCATGCATGTTGTTGTTCCCACTTTCATGTACACTATTATGTGTGTGTGCAATTGAATATAGTCACATACATGTATCATGGGCAACACAGTGATTCAGGGGTCACTTGGTTCCTGGTTCTAATCCCAGGTCGTTCTGGGTCTTTCTATGGAGTTTGCATGTTCCTACCCAGGTTTTCTCCGAGTCCTCCTGCTTCCTCCCACAGTCCAAAGACATTTGGGAGTGCACATCGGGGTTTGGTTAATTGGAGATTCTAAACTGACAGTGGCGTGTGAATGTAAGTGTGAGGGGTTGTTTGTCTCTCTTTGCTGGCCCTGCAATATGCTCGCCACCTGTCCAATGTCAGCCTGGACGGGCTCCAGCTCCCCTAACGACCCTCACAAAGATAAGCAGTATAGATAATGAATTGATGTATCATGCATGCATCTGTGGCTCTGGATGCCTGTGTGTGTAAATGTATCTTAAACCATCATGTACCACCACTCCCTCCAGATTGTGTGAGTCAATATCTGCTGTTTAAATTGCAAAAACTATTTATTTAATATACTGTGATTGAATAAAAAAGAATGGTCATGGAGTTATGATGGCAAATAGGGAAGATTAAATACAGAATTGTTAAAAACGTTCTCTCATTAAAATAGTGGAATTAAAATATTCCTGGTTTTCCTGGGGAGCCCCTCCAGCTCGTCCAGGTGCTCCCCGGGCCCCACTAGCAACCTCTGCAATAAGCAACTTCATGTATCATCCCTGAGAATAGAACATTTATAAATACTGCCCTATTATCCTCATTTTCTAGAGCAAATAAAACGCATCCAGCCCCCAGTCCTCACCCTCATCCTTGCTCTCACCTTGTGAAGGCTCTGGACAAGACTGTAATCTATAATTTATAAGTGCAGGCCAACTTTCTGGCTCTTTCACCTGGACTTGAAATTGTTTTTTAAGACAGCCTTGGGAGACGGTTGCAGGAAATATTCCCCCGCTGTTCAGTGACCAACACCAACATGTTAACAAGCTGTGTTTTTACAGGGAGAAGTGCAACGACTTTGCAGTTTGCTCACGTTCAAATGTTAAGAAAAGTACGACCAGAGACCATTTGCTGCACAGCCCCTGCAGCGAAAATGCAATTTTGAAATTTGAAGAAGGTATCAATACCTACAAATCTAGATTTGACATGTCCAGCTGAATCACAACACACTGGCATCCAAGGCCGGAGTCCAGTAACTGCAGAATACACAAGTGAAGCAGTGTAATGGGGACAGAGAGAGAGAGCTCTGCTTACAGTGCAGCTTGACTGTTAGTGCATGAGCACTCAAGCGACTCGGCTGAACGTGCAGGGCATGGACACTGTGACCCCGGGTAATGAGGACCTGAATATCTTTAGGATTCTGACAACCCATCTACTCCGCCTTCTAACCTCTCCATGATCAATCGTTAGCTTGGCAGAGCCCCCTCTCTGAACTGTCGCCCGACTTTCCACCACACCTTCCATAATAACGGGGACAAATTACATTTACACAAGGTTTCACCCTGTCGTTAATGTCTCCTGCATTTGGGCAACCAGGTAGGTCCTCCATTCAACACACACACACACACACACACACACACACACACACACACACACACACACACACACACACACACACACACACACACACACACACACACACACACACACACACACAGGGACACATAAACCCCTAATTCATGTCACAAAAAGAGTTGCTATGCCACCTCAAAGTGAATGAAAGAGATTGTAATGTACACAATTATGTGTACAGAAGGTCTTTGACCAGAGCCTTGTATAAAATGTTCTTTATCGAGCGACAGCCTGCAGGAGTCTTCTTTTTCTTTGAGTATGGACAAACGATAACCTTGTGCAGGGCACAATGATCCAGGAATAGGATCCTCTCAGACAAATAAGAGGCCGAGGCAGCACTGTTACACTTAGCGGGAGGCCATTGTTTTGATAAAACGATCGTCAATATGTAGGTGCCAGACAGAGAAATTGGCGCATGTGCTCAATAACGCTGTTTTGCATCTCTGGTGGCCCGAACCGAGCCGGTTTTTCAGCTTCACACATCATATGACATTGGCAGTCATGGCGATAAAGAGTCCTTCGAGGGCCACCGGGCTTTGTCTTTTCCAGACATCGAATAAACTTCGTCCAATCAGGTTTCACAGAACTATCCTCGTATTGAATGTAACACAGGAGATATGCTTCTTCCTGAGCAGGGATGTTTCATTAAGGAATGAATGACATATAGAATAATGAATCATATTTTCTTCAGCCAATTTAACAAATTATATCCATCTGAGTATTGGAACAATACTCGCACTTTTAACTTTTCCCTGTTATTAATTATTGCCGTAACTTGGAATAAACGGTCGGCTAAATTACTGCAAATCAAAAAGAGTCTACAGCACCGAATCATCCTCTAACCATAACACTCCTGGAATGAAGCCTCATACATGGGTCCCTTTATCAGCTGTTCCTGCTTATTAATTTTTTATACTGAACTCTATGGGGAAATCAGCCGAGAGAAATTACTTGTAAAGAGATTCATTTCTATCGAGAAGCCCCTCAGTTAGTACTTGATGGTTTGAAGGCGGATTTAATACTGGTGCATTTACTTTCCTGCTGAGTCGTGGGGCGGCTGTGGCTTGGGAGGTAGAGCGGGTCGTCCACTAAGTGCTCGGTGGTTCAATCTCCAGCTCCTCCCATCTAAGTTTCCTCTGTCAAAACACTGCAATCGCTGTAGAGAATGTGTGTGAATGGGATTCATGGCTTTGAGAGGTTGTTGACACAAGAAAATACATAAAGCAGAAACTATAGCGTGGTCTACATTACAGTGTCATTAAAAAAGCATATATACTGAGTAGGAAACCAAAGGTGATGCAGAGAAATGATGAGAACACTTGCTTATAGTGACATTTTGTGTATTATATATAGTTGTAATTTTGAATGGATTATCTGGTACATGTAACTTTTGAGGGGGGATATCATATGTCATATATCATCATATATCAAATGAGGAATGTGGACCATAGTAGCATAACAATACTTGGAAGAAGAGGGAGTGGAATATATTACCTAAACTTTTTTGCCCATTAATATACGACTTTATTCTTGTATTATTACAACTTTCGATTTTGACATTATTCTCGTAATATGGCATCAATACTCATTCAGAGGATACATTTTCAATACCGATTGCGTCACAGTGGTGCAGCGAGACCCATTTCAAAGGCTCCTCCAGACCAATGCCCCCATCTACCCCAGAGCGATGAAGGTTCTACCAGGTGGATCCCTCCAGACCCAACATATACCATGATTCACCGCTCTTCAGACCAGGTCCTCCAAAATATCTGGTCCCTGAATTGAGACACAGCATTGAAGTCCAGTGAAACCAGAACATACACAAGCAGCAGAAGTCAGTGTTGATTGGTGTTCAGATTATCGTTTACTTGTGAAATTCACCGGCAGAGGAAGTCATTACCTGTGGTATTTAGTGTGGTGATGATATTGTGTACCTTATTACCAAAAGATAAATATTACATACACAGGTTTCGTGTACTGCCATGAGAAATTTAAGAAATTTTAATGAAACCTGAGGAATCTAATTAGTGGTGAAAATGCTGCATTTTTATTAAAACTGTCTTTCACTGCATCAGAAAGGATTACTGACTTCTATTTAGTCCTTTCTCTCAACTAGTCCACGTTTAAAAAGGCTTGTCCATCAAACATTTGGGAGTCAAGGGTTCCAACCTTGTGTTTTAACGTTGAGCGGCGGGGCCAAGTCTTTTGTTTACACTTGAGTCATGAGCTGTATAATAATTGTGTCATTATTCACGGTTTAATCTGCTTCAAAGTAAGACAAAAGGAAGAGAACCAGAGAGCACACAGAGATCTGCACCTGTGGAGACTGAGCTGAAATCGACTAATATTGAAATCTGAACAATGAGAAATGATTGAAATACGTGATGTAGATTCATGTCGCGAAATATGTAAAACAACACTGGAGTGATATTCTGCTGTCCAACATACAACAACAACATATATTACCAAGCGGCTGCTCCTGTGGTTTGTTCTGAAACCAAATTGCATAGCACATGCAAGAAAATTACTAGTGTGAAGATGTTTGCCAGTTGTTTCGCCAGTTCAATCAACACGATGATAAGTTACAGGCTTTCTAACATTTATCTATAGAAGCTGGCTCCAGCGTCATGTTGTATTTCACAACAGAAATGACAACCAGTAGTTTTCATGTAATAACAAATGTGTCCTGCTGCATAATGGGCAGAATAATAATGTATTGTTACCATGCATTAATGATTTTAAGGCTTTTAAGTAAACATATTCAGTTTTCATGGTCTTCATTAAAGAGAAAAAATATTTATTTTTCAATATTTGAACAATATTTTTATCATTGCAATCTGTTCTACAAAGGAAAAAGAGCAACTGTTGAAAGATGTCCTCGGTTAATCTCCCCTTTGCCCTAGGATTCCCATTAACTAGCCTTTTCAATTTATCCCTTTTGGTGAGATGGGTGGTATTTTTTCTCGTTCATGTTTTTTCTCAGAAGTGGAATTTAGCTCATTTCAGCTCAGGGAAATCTTTGTTTCTCAGCCGTCTCTGCCAATCCTTTATTTGTATTTTGTTGGTGGTGCATCTTTGGTTTTAATCAGTTGATTAAACCGAGTTAAATGCTGCTTCCTCCTTGATTTTTACCAGAAAATGGTAAACCCAGGAGACCGCCTGCAGTCGTTAGCGTGTTACCGTGTTGCAGCCCATCTGCATTTCATCAGAAAACATTTGGTCTCCCCGGTTTAATCTAATAAATGAAATCTCAGACTCAGCAGACGTACACTTACACGTCTGGCCGTGGTTATCAGGGAAAATTTGAATCTAGGGAAACAGCTCTGAGCAAAACAAACATCTTGGATTTGATGTGAAACTTGAATCTGACTGTTAGCTGGTAAAAACTGGCCAATTTGAGCCCAGCACAAACGTTCATTTTAGTATTATTATTATTATTTACAATATTTATGGTTTAAAAACATTTATTGGAAACAAATATGTCAGTTTAACTACCATGTTGTTAACCTCATAAATGTATTTTGTCCTCTCTTAGAATATAAATGAATTCTAAAGTGGTAAAATGTAGTTAATAATTGATTTAACATTCACGAATAGGACAGTTCATCAATATATTCAAGAATATAATAAATACAAAATAAAAACCTCTATCTTTTGCCACACGATCAAACCTTTTCCCAAAAAACACAATCTGTAATAAAGGCCGTGCTGATATTTTTCTAAGCATACTTCATGTATTATTAATTGGATTTTTCATCAAAGGTGTTTTGCTCAGAGGTTAAACACAAAAGTCAGAAATGTTGTTGATACACAATGATCAAGGGACCGAACCCAGTCTCCAGAGCAGGATGCTTTCATCTTACAACTGTTGCACAATTAACGCAGGATTCAATGAGGCAGGAAAACAGTTAATGGAAGTTAATGATGAGATCACACAGAGCTTTGTATCATTAACCAACACGCAGTGAGACATGGTAATGATTGCGGTTACCGTCTCAGCAGTCGGACAGAATGAAGACCCAATTTGAGGCGAGCACTCGTCGAGCCGCTGCTGAACCTCCCTTCCTGAGAGGAAATGGTCGGAGGAATAAAAGTCACACTCGCACTCTGTTGCAAATTGTATCGAGCAGCTTGATAACTGGACACGATAATGTGGTTTCAGTCTCACAGTCGGGGGGGCGTGAGGTCGATGCCTGTGATGCAGCAGCAACACAAATGAGCAGGAGATATGAACATTGGAATATTCCTGGTGTATCTGCGTGATATTAACACAGTTAAATAGTTGTCTCTTAACAGATCAAAGCTTTGAATTCAGTCTGTGTTGCTGCACATTTCATTCATCTTTGATCAGCTGATGCTACAGATCCTCTGTAAGGCTGACGACTGTTGATGATGAAATACTACTACTACTACAACCACTATTGAACAAACAGTGACATTATGGTGATAAAGGTGCACGATTTATTTCTCAGAGCAGCAGTAATATAGAAAAAATAACAATAATGAGACATTTTTAACTAGAAAAACCCCCGCAAAGGCCCAGTAGTCACCTTAAATTGGTAAAGATAGATAGATATATAGAGAGATAGATATTCTACAGGTCCTGAGGGAAATTTAGGCTTCCAGTAGCACACAAAACACATAAAACACAAGAGCATAAGAATGATAAAAGGTCAAAATTAGTCAAGAATAAGTTCACTGCAGTGAGATGAGAGTCTCCATAGCCACCAGAACCACTACAAAGCTGTCACTGGAGAGAACGATGTGCTAATGGAGATATCGACAATACAGATGTTTTAAATAAATGGAGATTGAAACACACAAGTAACCGAGGCAGAGTATTGAAACCAAATCTAAATACAGCTTTAAAGATAAATACCTGAAGCTATACAATGTTGTGCATTAGACGAACATAGCTTGTAAAATTACGGTAGAGCAGATGTAAGAGTATTTAAAAATAGTGAGAACAGTGCAACAGTTAAAATTAAAATACAAGACTAGAGTGTCTGTAAAAAGAACTAACGGACATGGGTGAAAACATAACCTCCTAATATTCACTCTTCATAAATCGATATCATTTTACCATCAGAGGAGGAGATGTGAGCTTTATGTTTTTCTCTTAGTGATCCCACCGATTTCAAAAAGCTCCTCCTCTCTCTTTCATGCTACTCACGTCCAATATCTATAATATATTCCTGTCTGATATCCACCGTACTGATTTATCAGCTGAAGGCTTGAGATAATATGAATTCCCTTTAAGAGCGCTATTATATATGAAGTGATCAGCTAAGACAACATTTCACTGCATCACAAGCGCACCTCTTAAGCCACGAGAGAGAGAGAGAGAGAGAGAGAGGGAGGGAGAGAGACATGAATGATCTGAAACACTCCTTCAAAGACTGGAGCTACAAGAAACACACAGCATTTTCAAAGAAGCTATATTTAAAAAGGGGCATGCGGAGAAACGAAGAGGAAGAGACAGCAGCGGTAAGAGAGGCCGAGAGAGAGAAAGAGAGAGAGAGGGAGAAAGAGAGTGGTGGGCTGGAAATGGATGAAGGACACGTAAGCTCTCATTGAGTTGGCAACAGTGAAAAGAGCCCTTGGTTATTGAAAAAAAGGAAGGAATCAAAGGCAGGAAAATTCCTGCAGAGGGACGGGGGCAGAGAAACAAGCCTGTCCTCTCCCTCTTTGTTTCTTTCTTCCCTCCACTACGGTAGCCAGCAGGTTGCCCAGGCCCTTGAGCACGAAGATCTGAGAAGGAACAGGAGACGACACAGCACAAATTTGTTTTTTTATTCTGCAATGTGGAGGATTGAACGCTGCTGACACGACGGCGGCGGCTCCCTTGCACGTGGAGAGGCCACAAACATGTCATTCCGTGTGTTCCCTCCCTAATTATTCATGAAATGCTAAATATATCTATATGTTGCATGACACGGCAGAACATGTAGCGTGTTGCGTGAGGTGTGTGTCGTGTCATGGGAGCACATGTAAGGACACTAACGGCAAGGTCGTGATGCAGTGCTGCTCCGAATGCGGCACAGAGTAATGTGTGCTGCTACATGACAGCACAGGAATAGACTCCAGTTTTTATGGAGGAGGTCATCTCGCGGTAGCCAGCTGTTAGAGACGTGAGTCAGTGGTGATGGATGTGATGGACGGACAGTATCCCTCCGTCTCTTCCTGCCGTCCCTGTCAGCGTTTTCCCTGCAGCAGATTGGGTTCCACCAGTCATCCCTCACAGAGCAGCGCTGGGGGAATCTGCTGTTTCAACCTCGCAGAGCATCCCATCAGACAAATGGATATTAGCTGGTTAATTTTTAATTCCTGGGATGCAAAGGGAGCCGCGCTCTTTCATGGCTGGGAGGAGAGCTAATGGTCCCGGATTAGGTATCACGGGCGGATATCTGGGAACAGACCCACGGGAATGCAGTGTGGCTCTCTCCATTGAACACCATTAGGAGTCTCGGAGTAAGGAAGAAAGCCTCTCAAAGACACACTGTCCAGCTATTGACCTTTCAGAGGCACAATGGAGGTCCCCACTGGAGAGATATTGAGTGGATGCTGGGAGCGGTTCATTAAGCCACGGTGGGAGTAAAAAACACTGTTGTTGATAAGGTCTGTGCCCAATCCCAACGCAGCCGGAGATAGATTTCTGTTTCCCACCAACCCACTGCCCGGGCCCACCAAGAGAGATCAAAATGAAGGATCTGTGTGGTAATACAATGGCTGGATCACTGTTTTTGCAGGAGAACAGCCCCCCCGCTGTGATCATCGGCGTATTTGCAGCGGCATAAACACAGAAGATTGCCACTGTAATAGGCTGTGGGGCTAAATGCACATCAAGACACTCTCTGGACAGATAGATTGAAATGCTTCAGCCGTGTTTTCCTTGACCACCTAAAATAATTTCCTTGCTTTCAGGAGGATTGGCAGTGATGATTGTTTTTATTGACTCTGATGTTCCATTAGCCGAGGAGCTGCTTGGGGTAAATGGCTCCTGACAACAGCACAGAGCCGGCTGATGATACCCCGTCACCAGACCTCACACCGGGGTTATTAACTGTCCGCCACCGCTGCACAGCACCAGCACACCCCTCCCCCCCCCCCCCCCCCCTGACAGTGACACGTACATGAATGAAATATAACACGGTCCTCGGGTCCCTCTCATCTCCCAACGGAGCGGGGGTGAGAGCAGAGGACTGATGACGGCATTTTGGAATTCAAAGGAGGTTTAAAGACAGAAATTAACTGAGATCTGTGAGAAAGCGTGTTGACTCCCTTCACTGGGAACGTCAAGTCAGTGCAATTATGATGAATAGCATGTGTTGCTCTGCTGAAATCTGTTCCCTCCTCTGTTGTTGTCTCCTGTTCAAACTGCCACATCACTTTCTTTAGCAATACAAATGGATGGAAAACATCTATTTAGATGCACATCTTACCTGCGGAAATGAGGTGACGGAGAGAGAATGGAAACGGCGTTCGCATAAACTCTTATTGGTCTGCAATTAACAATTACTTTTTATCTTAGATTCATTCGTCGATAAACTTTTTAATGAAACAATTAATTGTTTAGTCTATAAAATGTGAGATATAATTGTGAGAAATGCTCGACTGAGCCCAAGGTGACGAAAGATATTCAATCAGTGAATGAAATGGTAATAAAATATATTTTTGCAAAAAGCTGCAACTGGAATTGTGCGTGACTTTTAGTAAACAAGACAAATCATGGACAATGAAGCCAATACTCTATTATATTTAGGGTTGCAAAGGGGCGGAAAGTAAAAAACTACGCAAATTAAACGCTGAGCAATAAAAACATCATTCAAAACTCTATTTTAAAGATGTATGGAATGCAGCACAAGCTGCACGTTGAGTTTCAACCCTCCACTCTGCATTCTTCCATCACATGCAGATAACTCCCAGCATCCTTCACTCTACAGCAGGGCTACTGAGGCCTGCTGTAGTGTTCAGGACTAGTCAGGTAAGTTTCCATGATATTACTGGGGAAAATACATTAGCGTGCTGATTGAGGATTGTTCATCTGTTCATCTAGCCTATTTCCATTCATTTATCCATCAATTGTAAAATATTTTTACAGACGATTCCAATTGTTTGGCTAACTATTTATATCTCTGCCATTGCATCAGTGTTTTTTTACAAACTTTTTTCTCATCTTATTCTACAGAACAATGCCACGTGCACTCTCTCATGTGTGGAGACATTTCACCCCATCCAATGTAGAAGGAAAGGCTGTGTACATTTGCAAATACTGTGCAAAGACCTATGTTAAGAATGACACAACGATGCAGAAGCATATAGTCAAGTGCCCAAAGTTTCCTCAGGGCTCAAATCAGCCTATAACAAAACAAAATGTTTATATTCATGTCTGTTTATGACAAGGTAAATACATTTGGTATAAATCACCCACAACATTTCCAGTTTTTTCCTGTTAATTCCTGTTAATTCCCGTTAATTCCCGTATATTCCCGTTAATTCCCGATAATTCCCATGGAAAGTTTCCAACTTTGAATATTCCCGGAATTTTGCAACCCTAATTATATTACATCTTCACTGACAAAATGTTAAAGGACTCAAAAATACAGGACGACAGCATCATCTAAATTAATCCTCCAGAGAATTTGTTGTGATGTTTGGTCAAACAACAACACACCGCAGAGAGAGAGAGAAGCTGTGAGCTGCAGGGAAACTGCAGAAGAATAACTAGCTTAAAAAAGGAGAAAGAAACTTTGGTGACAACTGCAGTGGAAACCTGTGGTTGTGTCCACGGCCGTTTCATGTCAGGGTGTCAGCTACAAATCGAAATGCCAAATAATGCGTTCGCCAGGATGTCACCTTATCCTGTCAGCTGAAGTCCGCCGAGGAAAACAGACATGCAGGTGTAATTGAGAGTGGCAAGGTGCACGGCTGTTCCAATTGGGAAACACACACACACACACACACACACACACACACACACACACACACACACACACACAGGCCTCGTCAGCATTTTTTTAATTCGCACCCCTACACACAGCAGCGAGGTGCTTGTCACTCCATGAACAGGCCACCTGTGTGTGCCAGCCTGTGGTTCCAGATAGAGCCATGCAGTCACGCAGAGGTGATTAGAGCCTCCTTCTATAATCTCCCTCCTCTGTCCTTTCTCCACACATCATTACAGTAATACAGCAGGCTCTATTACCCCTCCGCAGCCCGGCACTGCCCCATCGCCACCGCCTCCCGCCAGCCTCCGAGCAGACCTCACAGGGGTGAAGGACCCGGGGCCCGGCAGCGTGGCAGTTTTAATTTCACGCTTTGTTAATGTCGCCCGTTGCGAGTGCTCGTCTCGCCCGATTCCCTCGACCGGGTCGCCCCAGCAAGGGTCGGCTGGAGAGGCTGCACCCACAAGGAGAGACAGGAGCCCTCCTTACCTTTTTTTAAATATTTTTTTTATTTTCTCTACAGCTGTCGGCCATTTGTTGGAAACCTCTCCCTCACAACCTCCGCCCCCTGCTTACCTTTATCTTATTCTCCACCCGTTGTGCACTCTGTCACTGTCTGTTTCACTCTCGACCGCCCCTTCTCTCATTCCCTCTCACCCACGTCGATTATCTATCTCTCTTCTATTGCAGACTCTTGCTCGCTCGCTGCCTTCCCCTCTCTGGTAAACAGCTCTTTTCTCTCGGCGCGGCCCACTCTCTGCCCATCCACTGTATCTTCCCCATGTACTCTCACTCCACCTCGATTGCCGCTCTTCATCGCCTTTCCCTCGTTCTGTCCCATTATCCCCCCCTTTAATTCCAACACACTCCGTTTTCATTCGGCTCCGCTCGCGATCTCAATTTGGACGAACACGTCTCATTGCGTCGCTCGCTCCTCTCTCTCTCCCTCTGTGTGTCGCCAACCCCGAGCCTCCGTTTACACACTGCACCATCTGTATTTGCTAAGCACTGAGAGGCTGGGAATCATCAATCTGTCAACCTGCTCCCGCTGCAGTCGCCAGCCACTTTCAGAAGTCCCTTAAAAATGCTACTGTAAGCACAAACTTGTTGAACTGCAGTTTTTTTTACAGTCAGCCTGAATATTTCAGCGCCGGAGCGAAACAAAGCCTCGCGACCTGCCACTCCACCCGGTCATGGAAACAGTGTCCAGAACCCTCCTGCTCTCTGACCTGGTTTTGTGCACGGGTTGCCTCCATTGTTACTTATACAGTCGTCAGGGCTTTAACATTAACACACTGGAAAAAGTGATAAAACAGACCGTTTTTCCCTTTATGTAACTGGGTATAAATATATCTATAGCCTAGCTGCTCCCATACAGAGGGCTGAGCTGAACGAGGTGCTTGTAATAATTCAGAGTAGCTGGTTGACTCCCACTAGTAACCTGTAAAAGTACTGGTATACAGATTCTAATAATGTGATGGCACCTTAAGGGGATAATTCTGTGTGATTAAAACAGGCATGTTATTCTTTTGTACAGTTTAGGCCGTCATGGATCATCCTATTAGTGTTAATAACAATACACATATTGAGTTAATTGCTGATATCATAAGTTTAACAGGTCAACAAATGAATAGTTTAAAGATCAGACTGATTTAAATAGAAAGCTAAGTTAGCCGTATTCATTTCGATGAGAATAGGAGAATAAAGTATTTATTACCGAAAATGCTGATTGTAAATTTTGTATATTTCATAATTGCAGTGTACAGCACTGGCGCCTCACAGCAAGAACGTTTTAGGTTCAAATCAGGTTCTTTCTTTGTGGAGTTTTCCAGTACAAAGACACACAGATTGGGGTTAATGGAGAATCGAAATTGTCCATAGGAGGGTGATTGGTTGTCGGAACAGATAATGGATGGGTGGATAATTATCTTCATCTCCCAGTCATTATGTTAAAAAAAACAAATATGCACTCAGATAACATTATCGTAGGCTAATGATGCATTAAGCCTATAGAGAAAACTCTTCATTACACTGTATGAATTGGAAAGATATCATGGTGGTTAGCAGCTCACGGCCGACCCGGGTCTTTCTATGTAGAGTTTGCATGTGAGTTGGTTTTGTCTGTAGGTGTGAACGGTTGTTTGTCTTTGCCCTGTGGTGCCCCCCCCCCCACCTCTCGCCCACTGTCAGCTGGGATTGGCTCAAGCTCCCTGTGAGGATAAGTAGTATAGTGGTTTGGAAACCATGCATAAAAATTACTGTTAATACGTCTGAGTCGCTGTTTCCATGTCTCACACAACTTCCACCGCTGCACATGACACAGCATGACACAACCTGCTTCTACTCCACCTTGTTGCCGTTAGTGCGAAGCGACAACACCATCGACCGGCCGCGTCATGTTAATTCAAACGTGTCATTTGGAGATAAAGTGATGAAATTAGACGTCAGTTTCCATTCAACTCGTGAAAACCTGATCGATATTTTTACAGCTGCACAGGAGGAGCAGCAGCAGCCGGCCGGCAAACAGAAGGACACAATAACGACACATTAATTAAAATGTTAAAGATTTCAGATTGGAGTTAAAGGGTAGAAAGGCCCCACGGTTCGGATGGGAATCATTTAGCAGGGGGACAAGTGCACCTTTCATCGGGTGTGATTTCCTGTGTTCCTCTCTTTCCTCTGTGTGCATTATCAGTCGGGCCTTCCAACAGATAAGCGGCCGACACAAAGGACTGGATAATGAAATGGAGGCTCCCCAAAAAAGGAAAATGGCTGAAAAAAAAGCCTCTTTGGCTTCAGGAGACTTTTCCGAGGGTCTTGTTTCCGAGACAAAGGGGGGGGGGTGGAGAAGGTAACAGAATCTCTTTGTAAGTGAAGTCATAGGGTCTCCTGTGGGAGGGCATTGATCGGAGGTGAAACACTGAGGGAGAAGGAGGTAACTATCAGATTCTACACACACATCACACACACACACACACACACACGCGCACACACACACACACACACACACACGCACACACACACACACGCACACACACACAAGGAAACCAAAGTTTACTCATAAAAGCTGTTAACACACACTTATTGGCATTCAAGTCCTTAAACTTTTCCTCCTACTCAGCAACACACACAGACACACACTCATAGATGCAGACACACACACACACACACAGACACAAACACACACACTGTTCTTATGATCGCATGTCCGTGAATGTAGATGTGTGGCTTTACTACATATTTTGTCACAGGCGACACATTCACCAACACCCCTAACAACGCAAATCAATAACCATTTGTAACAATCTTTTGATTATTACATTACATTACATTACATTACATTACATTTCATTTAGCTGACGCTTTTATCCAAAGCGACTTACAATAAGTGCATTCAACCCTGAGGGTACAAACCAAGAACAACAAGAATCAAGACAGTAAAATTTCTTCGAAATAAAGCAAAAATACAGAGTGCTATAAGTAAGTGCCATTTTAGTGCTACCAAAGTGTTAGTTTTCAAAAGTTTTCAAAAAAAGATTATTGTGTATCTGGAGCTGCTCCAACACAACAATAACTCACAGTTTCAGCCTGGGCTAATGGTCTGGCAGAAACAGCTGAGCCATTAACACCACCATGATTGTTTGTCTCTGAATCTGACTTGCCTCTCTGTGCTTAATCATAACAAATGACATGACACTTGCCCACAGAAGCCAGGCCGCAGCTATTGTTTGAGCTCTCTCTAAGCCGCTTGTTGCTAGGTAACCGGCACTTATCAGCCCCCCTTTTCTCTTATTGTACTTTTTTGTACATGTATTAAGTTGCTGCATCCCACAATCGCTACAAGGCCTGTTCCACATTCGGAACATTGTCTTTTGTCGTTACTGAAACGCATGCCAGATACGGTTGCACACTTCAGGCTATGGTGCTGTGACACATCAATACTTAATCTTACATTATACTTGTCGCAGATGATCCTCTGCATGGCTGTTCCCATGTCTGTTTGTAAGCCTGGCTCCATGCAGATGTGTGCGTGGTGCAGACGGAGAGTCCAATCTCTCATGTGAAACAGGAAGCAGGCAGTTCTTTATCTCCGGGAACGTTGGAGAAAATATTATCGTTTTTTTTGCAGAACACTGCAAGGATCCGCACTGAGTTTATCAGTTTTCTGCTATTTATATTGATACACCCCGAGATGCTGCAGCAGGTGTGATATATGGCTACATGAAGTATGGCTTTGTCCATAGTGAGGAGGCACTGAGCGCTGTTTTGTGATGAGATGGGGACCGGGCCAAGGTGACCCTTCAGTAATATATGGGCTGCGGCTGTCAAGGCCTCCCAGGAAGGTATTTGTCATCAGTGTCCCCCAAGTGTAAGGTTACTAGCAAATCAGGTTATCAGTCTACAGTTTTTGGCAGCAATGGCACAAAAACACAGATAATCTTTTCAATATAGCGTAGCGCTGCAGAGAGAGATAAAGATGCACGTGCACAAAATAAACACATGCACACATACACAAAGCCACTGAGTGTAAAGATAGCCCGGTGGTGTGTGTTCATGCATTAACAGCCTCAGTATTACATGGTTAACCCTTTACTTTAACCCCTAACCCAATTCTACTGTGAAACCACCCACTGCACAGTATTCCTGCTGGCAGTGACCTGATTGTAATGATTGTAAGCCTATTACATGTAAAATGTGTGTGCCTTTAGTATTCCTTTCCTGATGTAATCTGCTGTTTGTGGTAACAATTCTTATTTTTTTTAAATTAAAGTCGACACAAAACAAGGGTTAAAACGGGTCAAATCAATGTTGTTAAAAATAAATAATGTGCACTCCAGTCCAACATCGATCTGAGGTCGGCTGAAACTTTAAGACTTTAAAAGAACTGACAGAATATTCAAAACCTCCCTCTGTTGACTCCTACTTAACAGATCATTACTGCCCTTCCTGGGAGCCATTGATCGCTGGTTTGTTTCTCCTGAAGTCCTGGAGTGCGCAGCCACAAAGGATAATCGCACCCAAACCGATGTTTTGCTTTCCATAACTGGGAATATGTAAAAAGTGTTTATTGAATAACGAATGCTTGGACCAGCGAGCGCGCCCGGCCTGCACCACCTTGCTGCTATAAAAGTGCGGCTGCCACTCCAGAGAGCGTGAACCCTCCTGCACATCAGCGGCCCGGCGTGTAGGCGGCAGCGGGGGTGACAAATGTGCAGCATTATGTGAGAGGAGGCAGGAAGCCGAGCAACATGTCAGGACACAGATGCTCGCATCTCCCTCACATCGCCTCTGGTGATGTATATCAACCCACAGGTTTAATTGTGTTTGCCTTGAAAATAACAATCTCCATGCTCGCCCCGGTGGCAGCCGAGCGGGGGTTAATGCCGGGGTGAGACGCTTCCACAGTAAGTGCTATATGGAGCTAGTCAGGGTTCTGCAACTATTAGGTTACATACTGTATATGCACCGTGTATAGGAATCCCATCATCATGAGTAATTACTGCATTCCCCACTATTATTTTTACAGAACACAGTCGGCAGAGTCAACATAAGTTTCATCTATCAATGCCATTACATACATATATGCAATTTGAAAGAAAAACAGTTCAAGAAATTGTATATGTGAAAAGTTGCCCTGACTTTTTCTGACATTTAATCATTTTCTTACCCCTCTCATATCTGTAGAGAGGAAGAATCAGGAGGCTATTAGCTTGGATTAGCTTAGCATAAACACTGAAAGCGTATGAAATAACTAGCGTACGATTCAAACATAAGAGATACGATGTGTCAATTGATGAACTTCTGAGCAGTTGGTGGTCGTATTATTTTATCTTTATGTAATCAACTCTCAGCTCCAGCTCACATTTCAGGAAAACAGATTCTGCACTGTGTATGAATATGCTGAATCTATAAGGCAGGTTAAAAGTTTGTGTGACAAGCAAAAGAGGCGGAAAATAAGAACCGAGATGCATCGGCTGTCGGCTTTTTGCTTCATAGCTGTACATAATAAATTTGGCTAATGTCTTCTGGGCCTAAGAATAGTATCTCAGCTTGTGTGTGAAGCCCCAAAATATTAGCCGTTGCCCCCAGAGGGTAACGTGTTGCAACCCATTGGGCTCTGAGATTGATCCAGCTCCAAAACTTGAAGCAGAAATATTACACTGGTGTCAAACTTCTAATTAAACTCTTACAAACAAAAAGAAATGACTGCAGTCCCCGAAAGTTCAAGCTGTTCTTTTAAAATCTATAAAAATCGCACAGTTATCTCCAAGGGCATTTCAGATAGTCCACTCTGGCCTTCTGACGAGCTTCAGGTAAAAAACAACAGAGGCCCCATGACTTTAATATCTAAATTTAACCACAGCCAAACCTTGATCTCTGCCTCTCCGCCACAACTGCCAACCCAGCAGCCGAGGCTCCCGGACGCAGCGGGCAGCCCCGGTGAGCGGCGAAGACAGAAAGTCTACAATGGCTTTTTGTCTCTCCGGGGATGCGAGCCGTGGCAACCTAAGTAAGGAAATAAGCCCCTTCTGCGAGCCAGAGCTGACTCACAGCCAGTTAGGTGACGGAGCTAAATAAAGACGAAAGCTGTCAAGAGGCTTTGTGATGAGCAGCTGACCGTACAACCCGCAGACGGCTGCTGTGCCAGGTCGTCTGAGCAGGTCGCGAGCCGGGCAGCCATGTGTGTTTTAGGGTTTTGTTTGTGTGTCTCCCGAGGTCCTGCCCTGGGAATAGCTCGCCTGCCTTTTGTTGTTGTTTATGTGCGGCAGGTAGCTACAGTCTCAGGCTGCCGCTATTTTAAAAGTGAGGGGTTGAAAAGCAGATAAGAAGCGCAGGGAGACTTTTAATTAAATATATCTATAACGTTAAGCGAGAAGTGAGTAAATCCCTGTTTAAAATAATTGTATTCCTGCTATGGCCCGGGCCTCTCTGCTTTCGATACAAAATATTACAGTGGAATATTTCTCAACGTGCTTATACCAGGGGTAATGTTATTCAGAAAGTGGGTCTAAGAGGCTTGTGGAGATCCTATTAAACACGGCTTGGTGTCACCTGCTCCTCTCGGCTCCGACCAGGAAACGACTGGCTCTGCTGACCTGCATCTCCATCACACGCGCCGGAAGAGTTTTGTCTCGTGCCGTTGAACCGCAGATGAAGAGCAGCGTGCGGAACGTGCCGGACGAGCACAGAGCAGCTAAAGCCAGTATTTCATCAGGGGCGCTGCTCTGCACTTTCCTGATCCCACATCAGAGCCTTTCTCTGTCTGCGCCTGTATGATGAAATTGAAAAATCTAATGGGCTATTGTTAAGCCCCTTTGAAATGGGTCTTTATGGAAGTAAGGCTGAAATGGTTCTACACTGAAAGAAAAAAGAGAAACTGCAAAAAGCAAAAGCTAAAAAAAAAGCTTTGAAACGCATGAAATCATCCAAAAAGGCGTCATCAAAAAGTTTAAGAACAGCCCTGAGTCCTTTTTTGTGATTCTTCTTTAGAAAACGCACTTCCATCAAGGACCTTCCTTTTTTTTAGGAGAGCACATTTAAAAAATCCTTTGCATAACACAGCACAGCCTCTGAATTAGCGTGACATCAAGGTACATGGAGAAGAATCCGCTGGACTGAAGAACCTCGAACTCGCCCAATTTATCACATCTCTCCGCCTGCAGCACTTTTCTCCGAGCTCCGGCTTCGTTATACCTTCTGCTTGTTTTCTTGACATTTTAGTTTTCCCTTTACCACCCTTTAATCTCTATAACCCCTCTCCCAGGGGGGTCCGTGTATGAATTTTGCACAGGCGGTCGTAACAAGCTCTGTTTCCTCTACAAACACTATTATGAAAATTGGCTTGCAGGAGGCGAGAGCCAAGATGGCGGGAGCGGCTGCATGTCGAGCCGCTGTACGAAGGCCCTACCGCGGGGTTAAGGGCGGGATGAAGTGACTCGGAACAAATAGGATGGCGGGCTCAATGTCATCAATGTCTGCCATAATTGAGCCAATGACATATTGATCTTTGGGTTAATGAAGACAAAGCACACAAGAGATAGGCTGTTTAAATCCACCATGGTTAATTCCTTGGAATCCCAGCGTGAATCTTAATTCTTTCACCGTGCATGGATGAGTGACTATTATAAAAGACAGACATTTCTGTCTATGAGGGAGAACTGCAAATGGGAAGTGGCTGGCACATATTGATCATGTTTTCTATCTAATGCTGCAGTTGAAGTCGGATTAAAGGAGGAGTCCACTTTGCTCAATGTCTTTTTGATTGTGTTTCTCTGTGTTATAGAAACACTGGATTCATGACCAGAGCAACTGCAGAGATTAGATTAGATTAGATTCAACTTTATTGTCATTGCACAGTACAAGCACTTATACAACGAAATGCAGTTTAGCGTCTAACCAGAAGTGCAAAAAAAAGGCAGTAAAAGTGCAGAGTAAAGTGCATATTAAAGTGAAAAATGTAAATAAATAAGATCTGTACAGTAAGAAATATATATGGAATATAACAGTATTAACAGGAATTGTAGGATATGAGGACGATGAATACACTATGAGCAGGGTAAAATATAAATATATATAAATATGAATACACAATAGGCGGGGTAATACAGTAGTAAAAAAGTAACTGTGTAAACATGAGGTAATCACAGGGGTCGTAAATGAGTCAGAATCACTTTAAAACTAGATTATCCAAACCACTGTAGCTGGAGATGAGACCTGAAGCGAGTGCAATACACTAAATATTAGGTTAAGAAATAAAATGTAAATTTGTACCTCCACCGAGAAGTTTTCGACTGTGTTTGTTTGTTAGTTGACAGGATTATGGAAAACAACTCAATCGATATCCATGAAATTAAGCGGAGGGGTAGAGTTGGACCATTACATTATGGTGTGGATCTGGATCAATGGGCGGCTCCAGGATTAATATTTAGTTTTACTTTCTTTAACATGATCAAGATCTCCAAAATTGTCCTTGATTTCTCGTAAAATAGTTTATCGATTTTTAATTTTAAATGGTGCTTGGTACAGTAGAGGTGGAAAAATGAATGAGCATTATGTATGTAGAAATATGCTCTTTGCATAAACCTTTAAAATGAGTTGATCATTGATGTGTTTTGCACAATAATTGTTCTGAACATAAGCGGACACAATCAATACAATCAGTAGATTGTTGGTTCGTGGGATTGATTTGATCGACACTAAGGAAAATATTAAGCATCACCCAAACATACTCATTTGTTGCTTGACGTTCAATCGATTTTAATGCTCTTACGACCAATAAGAATGTTGTTCAAAATTACATTACATTACATTTCATTTAGCTGACGCTTTTATCCAAAGCGACTTACAATAAGTGCATTCAACCCCAAGGGTACAAACCAAGAACAACAAGAATCAAGACAGTACAATTTCTTCGAAATAAAGCAAAACTACAAAGTGCTATAAGTAAGTGCCATTTTAGTAATACCAAAGAGTTAGTTTCAAAAGTGGTTATTGTTTTTTTGTTTTTTTTTTATTATTCAAGGTACAGTCAGAAGAGGTGTGTTTTTAGTTTTCGGCGGAAGATGTGTAAACTTTCAGATGTACGGATGTCTAGTGGGAGCTCATTCCACCATTTAGGAGCTAGCTAAATAAGAAAACTAAAACTAAATAGCGATAGAAGGAAATGGTGAAATGATTTTTTATGCTCGGCCTTTATTAGAACACTACGCTGAGCGGGCGAGACAGACGGCTTCCATTTCCACCACACTTGCTCGCATTTTAGCACATGGCTCCTGTCACTGGCTGAGAGTTGGCCAGCGAAGGAAAGTGTCACAGAGCGCGAGCGACCACGGAGGCTCGGAGCAGCAGGGGCGATGAGACAGAGATGAATCACGGCCTATGTCCATTCCTGCAGCTTTCAGCGGGGATCGGCCCACGACTTATTCCCCTCCTCGTGTGACTCCAGCAGGGGCCACGACCTTCAAAGATCACAAATCTTTGCAAGTGTCACCAGTCATTAACCAAAGCAATATGTTCCGTGTCCGCTCTCTGTGGCCGCGTTCGCAACAGTTCACACACAGGGAGCCCTGATAGCCACTGTCAAGCTGCATCCATCTTTTCCAAGTCATGTAGGAGCAATATAATGGGGTGTAAACTCTGACCTCCAGCCCTCCATCACCGTGAGGACATACAGCCCAGAAAATAATTTGTCAAAGTTGTAGAACTTGCACCCGTGTGATGGTTTTCTCTCATTTTATGCATCTTATAAAGATTTACATCGGCCCCGAATTGGTTCGTTCCGCAGCTCCTGGAGTCAATTTTCTCTTCTGTGCTGCAGTAAAAAATTTTTAGAGACATATTCAAATTTGCCACATGATTATTTGTCAAACCACTCCTGGAGCTTCATGACCCCTCAAATATGAACAATCTCCTAAATACGTCTCATTAATAATTCATGCAGATATTCCTAATCAGTTCATCACACACTGCAGAGCTGAGGTCTGGCAGACGTGAGCCTGCGCATACAGCACATGCATTAGAATTAAAAGCAGGATCTCACCAGTGTCAGTAGCCCCGTGGTTTTTCGTCTGAGAAATTGCTGCCTTCCTCTTTTGTGCCTCTTTTAATGAACTGTTTTGGGAAAAGAGTAAAAGATGAGAGCGAGCTGAGGGAGAGGAGGGAAAGTGTTATGTAACTCTTTCATCAATATTTGTCTGGTTGTAAGATGCTAACATGGACATGAAGCCGGACTCGGTCTGAACATCGTGGAAAAGACGTTTCACAAGAGACACACGCAAACACACACACAAAACACAGGAGCCATTATTTCTCAAATCCAGAAACAGTTTTTTGGGAATCTATTGATTTACCTCCTCCCACCTCATGAAGGCAAAGACACACATGTTGAGAGCCGTGTCTAATCGGGGGGGGAACGTTCACCGTGGGGCTGGATTAAGACGCCAGGTCGACGTGTTGGATGCACTCCACTGAGCCGAGCGGTGGGTAGACTCAGATAAACAGCCTACAGACGGTGCACAATGAGACTGATTAGAACAGAAGCAGATGGAGAGAGGTGTTCACATCACGGCCGGCATTCTTCGGCGCTTAAACCGCTGCCCACTGCCGCGATGGCAACAAACACAGGAAGATGAAGCCGATCCGTACCTGCTCAGCGAAGCAGGGAACACACGAGAAACACTGCCGCTACTTTCATTACGCCTTAATCACATTTACCACGGCGCTGCACTGCGTTGGGTTTAAACAGACGTGGCTGTGTTGTGTTTCCAGTGTATGATATATTCAAAGATATATTCAAGGATCAGCTGCTGTGTGCAGAAAACAACTAGCATCGGCTGTTTGGTCAGAATCTTAAGATGTGCTCTGTTTGAATATTAATGTTGTTTTTTTTTGCCATTGTGTTGTTGCCATGATTTTAACCACTGAAGTGTTGGTGGTAGAAAAACAGGGACTTAACAATCAGAGGGATTTTTACCCCTTGACTATAAAGACATTGGGTTCTTAGCAACTGTTGCCAAAGGGAACAGTTAAACTATGATAGCTGTAAAATGAAAGCTCTTTTTGTGTGTGTGTGTGTGTGTGTGTGACAGACTGACTCATATCAAAACTGAGCAGTAAACGTTCCAGCTTCCTCCAGATCCTCAACTTTTACACTTTGTATATTCAGTATCTTCCGGAGGTCTAGGCTCGGTCACATTGACAAGACTATCAGCCTGATGTTTTATGCTCCACAGGCCTGTAATAGGGGGAATGTGTACTAGGATGACAAAGGGTTAGTCTGATTAACGCAGGTAGGTTATGTGAGTTGTATCTGATAGTTGTTTCGGTTGGAGAATTTATAGGACATTGTATATAATTTATGTATTTTATGTATTTATGTTTCAGAATAGGTGACTCACTGTAACTTTTCCTTGATGGACACTTTATAAGTCTTTGTGGAGTATATACGTGAACAAAACTCTGGGGAGTCACAGCCAACTGTCAATCACCAAGAACTAGCACATATCAGCACATAACTTCTGCTTCTACTTCTAATTCAGATTTGTAATTTATAGAGATTTTAAAATAGATTTTTGTAACTTTGGACATAGCAATGGTAGTTCTTTGTTCAGTCTTAATGCTAAGCTAAGCTAATTCCCCGGAAGCAAGTTCAATAGTCTCAAAAGATAAGAAACAACGCAGAAGACTTAGTATTTAAAAGGTTATTGAGGTTTTCCTTCTATATTGCTTCTATAAAACTGCCACTTTCAGGTAACGATAACTTATCAAACAATTCAGTCCTGCACCACAACGACGACAGAGCTTTACTTCTTCTCTTATAATGATAGAACCCCAAAGATTTAAACCCTGGTTGATTTAGCGATGCCAGTAACCGCAGCTCGTTTCCATCATTCTGTGGACAACTGTGATCTGATTGCTCGACAGCAGCAACTGCTAACCCGCTGCATTTCCTGACACTACTTCATAATAAAAGTCTAAAGGTCTTTCACTTGTTCAGCACTTTTAATGTGAAGCTGCAGCAGCAGGACATTCTTACATGAGCAGCAAATTACTGCAGCATTTTCCTCCAGGAACATTGACACTAAAATTCCGCCAAAAGAAATGTGCTCAATCACCATCGTGTTACCTCGAGTGATGATGAATAGTGATGGTGATTTATTTAAATTAAAATCGAGATTGTTTTTCAGTGTGAAGTCACATTACTCAGTCGCACTGAGAGGGGAGAAAGTTGTGAATCACAACTGCTCTATAATTAATACCAATAGTTGCCACAGTGACTCGCTTGTAAGATAATTACTTTTCCCCTCCAGTGGGGTCAGACAATTTCAACAAAGTGAAAGATTTATTTGTCTGTCATAACATTGTACCTTCTTCCTGATTGCTGGGAACTTTCTGGGCCTTATTTTTTCTGTATTTTTGAGCCTTGTGAGCAAAGTCATTTCCTGACCATTCTGGACGGATATGATCGAAAAACCCTCTTCTCCCCTTGTAGTCCAGGCAAAGTAGCGTTTTACGACCGACTAATTGTAAAAGAATTTTTTTCAGCATAGATCATTTGTATGAGGTGTCCAGAACAACATACTAAAAGTCCTAAGAAATCCTAGTTGAGGAAATATGTTTAATTCTCAGCAATGTGTGCCAATAAGGCCCGGCAACAATACACCCCAAAAAGACTATTTTTTTCCTTTACTCCAATCAAAATAAAACTTTACACAATGAAAGTAACCATGAAACGTAACATTTTTTGTATTACAAGTTTCTTTTGAAATGAATTTGACAAGCACATGAGCTCCACACTTATTGAATATGTCCTAATTTGCATAGGCAAACACCATTCATATGTATTACAAATACATACATAAATTGTATTGTAAAGTGTATTGTTGCCGGGCCTTATTGGCACACATTGATGAGAATTAAACATATTTCCTCAACTAGGATTTCTTAGGACTTTTAGTATGTTGTTCTGGACACCTCATAGAAATAATCTATGCTGAAAAAAATTCTTTTACAATTACTTCTATTTTTGGCTCCAAAATGGGCTACTTTGCCTGGACTATTGAGGCGGCTGCATTTCAACTGGCCAGTCTCATCAAACTGATGTGTGCTGAGCCTCTGTAGAAGACAAACCTCGGCCCAGTGAGAGAAAGACGGACGTGTGATGAGCGACGGATGGAGACAACGCAGGAGAAGGGAGGCTAGGAGACAAAGAGCCTGTTACCCGTGTGTCTAACAATGAGAGAGGAGAGGAACTCAAACATTGTTTTAAATACAACTCGGTTGTCAAAACTCACACTGGTGCACTGATGTGGGATCAGTCAGGTCGCCAGCTGGTTCCTCTCTGGCAGAGCTGGATTTCATGTGACAGGCCAGCGGTGACAACGGCGTGACAGGTCTGTTTCCATGGGAACACATTTGTCACTTGTGCAGAGCGTGGCCAAAGTGTCGGAGGGGAATCACCAATGAGGTTTGTAGGACAGGAGGGAGAATGAATCACGCTAATGACAATTCAAAGCGTTCGCCACTGCGCCAAGTGGAAACAACTTCCTCTCCTTCCTCTGCGAAAACTGAAATCTCTCCATCTGCATCGGGCTTTTCCTCTCAGTGAATTCCGGCAAACATAATACTTTAAATAATTTGATGTGGATGCTGGAAGTGAAATACAGCATGCAGGGCTGTTGAGAGATGTGAGGATATCGCGGTGGCAGTTTGGCTTTGAATTAGAGAGGAGAACCAGCGAGTGGAAAGATGTTAAAATCCCTGGCACAAACTTTTCCAGCTGCAGCTCGCCGAGGACGCCGCTGTGCTGTGGCGAGCGCCGCTCTCTGATCGGGAAGTGGAAGCGGCGTGTGTTTACCGTTGTGTGCTAGTAAAACTGGGTTATTTATTTATAAAACATTTATATCTATTTTTCATTTAAAACTATCACATAAAAGGGCATTTATTTATTTATCTATTTTCAGAGGCAGATCCATTGTTTTTGCTTTTTGGTGCTGATAGAATATTAAAGAATAAATGAAAAGTATGTTTTAATAGTTAAGAATAACTGTAGAAACATCAACTACACAAAACTCATGAGGAAAATCCGATTTTCTTTATTCGTAACACAGCCAATCTTACTTTGACCTTGCTTTTTTAAACTTGCTTTGAGGGACAATTCAAATTGGTCCAGCACTGACCCTCCTGTCGCTATAGTCGCTATAGCAACAATGTCAAGTTTTTGACTGTGTTTATACACAGTTAACAGAACAAAACGGTGGCACATAATTTGTGGTGATTCATGGCAGAAGCTGACTTTTAGCCAATCACTGTCGAAGCAGTTGACATTTACTCTGTGAGTTGGTTAATAATTGGTTCTAAACTTGTATTATTTCCATTTGAATGGTTTTAAAAAGAGAAACACACATGAGTGCCTTGAGATTAAGAATTATAATAATGGAGATCTAGTGAATGTCGCCATCCCTGGTGTGAAATGGACATTGAAACAGACATATCTCATATCTCTTTAAGAAAGAGGCAGCTTATATGAACCTTGTAAAGGGAGCTTATATGAACCTTAACTCCTCCGGACACATGTCCCACCCACGACTGAGGATAAGGCTAAAATACTTTCTGTGTATTAAAGTATTTAAATATTAAGAAAACAGAAAACTGTTTTCAGAGATGTCTGTAAGCAACCGAGGACGAGGAAAAACTGAAGTTTCGGGAAAGTCAAACCAGGTAAAATGTCTGGTTATCGTGACCTCTGATATAACAGTTGAATCCTACAGGACTGGTGTAACACTCCCGGCAACGTGTTGGTCCAGAATGAAGTTTTTCCAAAGTAACCTCCTCACCCACAACAGTGCAGCAGTCAGCTAGAGATCTGCTAACTCTGCCTCCAGCAACCTCACGTTAGCGGCTCCGGCTCGAGCAGACATCTTGTATTTTTGGATTTGAACAGGTGAAAAAAAAAAGAATAAAAAGACATCTTAAGTTCCCAAGTATTTTTTTCTCACTGCAGCTCCACAGCACTTAGACATGTGGAGGAGAGCTAAGCTTGACAGGCCTGTCGCTCCTGGTTACAGCTGCTATGCTACGACTGAACAATTGCTGTTCGGTGAAGGGATTATCACAAACGGTCAGTGAGACGCTCACACACACTTTCTTTTCTTTTTCCTCTCTCCTCACTTTCACTTTCTTTAAATTGAGCTCCGGTAATTGAAAAGAAGATCTACTGAATTGGTTTTGCCTTGTTTACTTTCAGCACCTTCTGGCTTTTGCACAATCAAGCTCCGGTGCCTGGGGACATAAAATCTGGGTAAATATTAGTTTGAACCGGTATGCTCCTTTTGAAAAGCTCAGGAACCCCCACCCCCCAAAAGAGAATAAAGAATATTCTCTATTCTGTCCGTGAAAAGACAAATTGCAGTCGCCTACTGTACATGAGTGGTACCTCGGCTCAGATCTAAACCTGGCAGCTTCTTGGTTTTTATAATTTATCCCGGCCAGCTTCGCAATATCCGAGTCCTTCAAGGCCATTTCATCTTAATGTGCGTCTGTCAGAAAGTGGTACTTCCAACATCATTTCGATAGCACTCAAAGCCGCCTAGTGCAATCAGCTCAGTAACTCTACTGTCATTGTCCTGCTGTATCATATTACCCCTCGAAGACACTTCACCGCTTGTAGAGCCCATGCGCATTCATTATGTATTTGCCTGTAACTGATGCTAACTCTCCATATTAATGTGGGGCAATTGTCATAAAGCAAAGCGAGCTCACGTATGCTGCACGTTTGATCCGTGAATACTGAGCAAAAAAAAAAAAAGAAAAGTTTTATGCTCCGGGCGTCACACAGGACGGAAAGAGGCTGATAAATAATTTATTGAAAGCCACTGAGCTGACCATCTGGATGGTGTGTGTCCTCCACAGCGGCGCTCTTAACCGAATCCTTTCCGCCGTCTTACCATTCCTATCATCTCCCTCTCTATGTTCATACGCTGGCTGTTCTCGGGGTTTGGCTTGGCACGCCGCACTTTGGCGCTCCTGGTTCTGCATCGGGAAGAAAATCCTGGCATAACTTCCAGGGACTGTGATTCCTCCCTCCTCCCTCCTCCCTCTGAGCCCCTCGCCCCCCCCCCCCCCCCTCACATTTTTTGACATGTTCCCATAAGCCCGTTCTTCCAAGGCACAGCCGGGACCGGGCTCTCCAGATTCCTCCATTTGGTGTTGATGAGAAGTGACTCGGAGCTGCGCTGGGAGGGCGGCGCCGTGGCCCCTCTCCAGGTGCCGGGCCTGCCAGGATCCACAAGTCCTCCCAGTGAACGTGCTGGTGCCAGGGTGGATGGGGGGTGGAAGGAGGAGGAGGAGGAGGAGGAGGAGGAGGAGGAGGAGGAGGAGGAGGAGGAGGAGGAGGAGGAGGGAGGAGGAGGAGGAGGAGGAGGAGGAAGAGATGGTGGAAAGCAGGCAATAGGATTCAGGGATCACTTCACTGTGACCCATATCCCTCCGTTCTGCTCTGAATGCCTCAATATGAAAACAACCCAATTACTGTTGACCCTTGCCCCGCCTCCAAAACACAGCAGAAGTGACTAATTAAAACTGAAAGGGTTCTCATTCCCCCCTTTGTTTCTGCTCAGTGTGTGTATATGTGTGTCTGTGTGTGTGTGTGTGTAATTGTATTCAGCTAGAAGCTCCAATTTGTGTGAGTATCTGCATATTTGCGAGTCGGGGGAAAAAATAGAAAAAGAAGTAAAGATTGCACACAGGTGTTTGAGTAAAAAGACGACGTGAAGTTACAACCCACCTGCTCTGACAGTTTACAGGCAAAAAGGCGCACAGCCATCCAAACGGGCTGTTACCTTCTCACCAGCCAGACCCTGAGGGCCCGGGGCGACGAGCCGTCAACCTGCCGACGTGCCCGGCAGTGACAGGAGCTTCCGACCCGATCTCTATTTCATCCAGTTATCAGCCAGATATCATCCCCTGTGCTGCTCGCCCTCGAGAGGAACTCGTCTCCCGGCGTCGTGTCACTAAATGAGCCTTTAAACTGATTTTCTCTCGTATAAAATAAAAACATACAAGAAAAAAAACACAATTTGCCCGTGAATGTATCCGTTGTACGATGTGGGAGTTTGAGATTTAATTACCGAAACCAACTGGACGAGAAAGTCTGTGATCTGCGGCAAAAGTTGGAGCTTTTCCATTGACAATTAATTGGTGCCTGCAGTTTGTTGGCTCACACAACGCCAGTCTGAGCTTTTTACACCCAGACAACTTCACTGCAGAGCTAAGGGCTCATAACAGGAGAATGTGCCCATTTCCCATCATAGCAACCCCGGGTGGCATCGTGGTAACTGTGAACTCGCCTCCGTAGTCGCTGTGAGATGTCCATTTCTCTCTCTCTCTCTCTCATGCTGCACAATGAACAGAATCTCCATTGTTTATTAAAATAATTGTCTCATAAGCAGATTCATCCATCTCTTTCCAGCAGGACTTTGTTTGCCATGTGAATTATGTCTATCCACTCATTATCTATATGTTTTAACGAGCGCAGATCCCAGCTGAATTAGGCGAGAGGCGGAGCACAGCCTGGACAGGACGCTAGCGTATCACGGGGCCAGTAACTATTCCCACTCACATTCACACCTTCCATCCCTTTAGAGTCCAATCTGCATGTCTTTGGACTGTGGGAGGAAGAACAGACACAGGGAGAACATGCAAACTCCACAGAGGAAGGACCCAGGCAGGATTCAAACTGGATTTCTTTCTGTGAGGCCACACAGCTAATGACTGCACCACGTGACCCCTCAGGTGAAGATATACTCTGCAGGTGAATGTGTACGTGCTGAGAAGCTGACAGGTGTGATTTAACACTGTACTTCACTTTCGATTAATACATTTTTACTGCGACTGTCTCAACTTGTGAGTACTTTTCGTCCGGCAGAGATTTAAATACTGTTTGGCTGAGGTTTGGTAGTTTTACTGCGATAGTCACCTCCGCCAAGATGGTTACTGGACAAATAAATCCCGAAACTCGGTGGAAGGATGTGGTACGAGTCAGGAAAGAACCCATTTAATTCGGGCACGGATATGAATAAATGAATAGACCCAGGAGTTTTGTTTGACTTTCTCTGGAGTGTTTCCCACTGACTATATTCAAATTAGGGCCATGATGGGGGTGCATGTGGACTAACACAAACATGGCTCTCATGTGCAACAGATTCTGGGCTACGGGTGCAGGCTAAAGAGTAGAAGACAAGTTCTCACGTGAGCGAGAGAGAGAGAGAGAGAACTGCATTGATGCCACTTGCAGGCACCACGAGGTCTGACTGTCTGCGTGGACGGTAACGACTTCACGGATGATGGCGCGAGCAAGCAGGTGGCAAATAGCTATTCAATGCAGCAACGTTGCAAATCACTTAGTAAGAGAGCGCTTATGTTTTTATGAGAAGAAAATGTTTCTGTTAATTATGAAACTATGGCAGGACAAATGAGAATATGGAGAGCGGCCAGTCTTCTTAATTAATGGGAAACTCTGCTTTGACAGGGGGAGGCAGGTGATTGGCCTCGGGCAGTATGTGCTCTCAGATCACCCAGCTAGTGATAAGTCTGTCTCATCTTAAAATCTATTATCAGGTTATTTCTAATGAACAAGATGTAACTAGTCAGCTTTTATTTAAACCTGAATTTTTGCAGCAACAGTCCATTTAATCCTCGCTCCTCTACATCTATAGTTTCAAAGAATCAAATCAAATGAATCCAATATCTAACTTGTTTCATTTCAAAGTGTCTTTAATATCAAATCACATTTGTCCTCTGTTCTTTGTTGGTGTGTTTGCTTGTTCTCTCCCCTTCACCCCCAGCAGCACCTCCGTCCTCTGGGAGACATCAGCTCTTCTCTCACCCAGCAGATGGTCAAGGTCGAGCCCCTAACACCACTCTGAGCCGTGTCTTCATCCTGAAAATAGAGACACCATATCACAGCCTCTCTTTGAGAAATAGTAGAATAGGTTTCCTATCTGACTTATTTAGGCAGAATTCCTCTTCAATTATAAAGCGTTGAACTCACAGTTTCCTTAAATTGTTGTTTCGAGACACATCTTGAGACTTTAGAAGGACGAAAGCAAACAAATCTGTTGTACTGGCAGATTCTTCCGGCATCTTTGTTCTTTTTCATTTTACTTCATGTGCCGGTGGGTCAGATTTCAAGATTTTCCAACAGTGGTAAAATGAAAACAAAGCAAAGTCAAGGAAGATGGAGAAAAACAAATATTCTCAACAGTAAGGTCGTGCTTTTGAAAAAACATCCCCACCAGCACCAGCACTGCAGTTTGAGGAGGGAGATACTGGATCATATTGAACACGCTCTTATTTAATGTTCAAACATATAGCGATTCAAACTAAAACACTGAATCACACAGCAGAGGCTGTTTGAGCACGACCTGCTCTCCTGTTGCTTGTCACACGTCTCCTGTTTGCTGAGGGACGGGAGGAGATTGCCTGAGTGTCAGATCTGGTCCAGGACCCCAGGAGCAGAGGGCTCACAGAGCCGGTGACGACAGGCACACCAGGGCCGCCCTCCGACAGCTGGCTCCCACACATGATGCATTGGCCTTGGCATCCTAATTGGCCCCAGTGCCTTAGCCAGGGGCCCTGGCGTTTTGTGGATGTGTGTGTGGCCAATGCTAGTTCCTACATGTGTCAGCCTTTGTGTTCTCATGGTGCACTCAGCGCTGTGTTTATATTCGCTTCTCCGAGAGCATCTGTCTGTGTGTGTGGTGCACATCTGCACTCTGGATGTTAGTATTTTCAATGTGTAAAAATGGTTGTGTTCAAGTGTGTGTGTGTGTGTGTGTGTGTGTGTGTGTGTGTGTGTGTGTGTGTGTGTGTGTGTGTGTGTGTGTGTGTGTGTGTGTGTGTGTGTTTGGGGCGCTTGCTGTCCCTGTCTTTTTGAATGTATACCACATAGAATGCTTTGGGCTGTGGCGTACCTCCACTGACCTTTTAAATGCTGCACAACTTGCGGTGGACACGCAAACACACACAGACACACACACGTCTCTATGAGTTTAGAGGACATAACATTGTCTTACATTGATACCCTGGAGACTTACTCCAACTTTGACCATAGTTACTTCTCACCCAACCTGAACCCTTATTCTCACCTTAACCTAAACATGTCTTAAAATGCATGTTATAGGGGACATGCTCTTTGTCTCCATAAGGAAGACAAGTCCCCATATGTGACTGTGTAAATAGACTTTGACTGCACACACACACACAGACACACACACATACGCATGTAAATATGCATATTTAATATACATACAAGTATGTGTTTGCATATTATGAGTATTTATTGGATTTATTTATTATTTATCTCCCTTTGCCGTCACTCTCATTAATGTATGTATAAGCTGTAGCAACAAAATGTCGCGCCAACAAAGCTTCATTGAATTAAAATGAATTAAAAAGAGAGCGTGTGCATAATTTCCCTGCATGTGCATAAAACATTACGCATTCAAGTGTCTGGCTGTGGCATTAGAGTGTGTGTGTGTGTGTGTTCATGCGTGTGTGTGTATCTGCACGCACACTCGCTGTCATAACTAATATCAGTCAACTTAAGGATTATAAGCAGATATGACACGAGGCATTTACATTATCCTGGACTCTGTAATAAATGGAGTTAATTATTGTTGTCATCCTGTCTGTTACAGAACTGCCCGCTCGCTTTATGCAGCGGCGTTGGCGCGGCGGGGAGAGAAACTGTCTCGTGAATGAAAAGGTCACAGGTCCAATACCAACAACAGTTTATGCGTGCATCACTGCAGAGGAGGACATCGGAGTCGTTCTCGCCGCGGGGGGGCCTGGAGACGCATCATGCATGTACAACCATCTCCGAGGACGCTTCTCAATTACTCGACTCGGCTGCTCTGTATTCGCTGCCGATAAAAAAGCTTTTCAGGACTCAAAACAGAAAGTGCATCAGTCCTCCATGCATCGATATCTCCCAGCGGAGCGAGGGGCCGGGCTCCTCCCCCCGTCCTGCTCAATCTCAGGACCCCACAGCGAAGCTACAGGCGGTAATAGCAATTTTAACATGGACCAATGTCGACTGACTGAAAAATAGGCTCCGACTTGCTCGGAATTGGAAGTGTATAGTGGACCAATTACCCCTGTGGTGATGGCAATATACTAGTGTAGCTATAGGCTGGGGCTGCTGCGGGTGTAATTGATGTTGCTAGGTGACTGCCAGAGAGGTTGGAGGCATGTAGACCACAGAGACATTTCCTCTAATAGGCCCAGCCAGGGGTCATGGCACACACTACAGACCAAACCACTTAAAAGCTGACTGGCTCTCTCCCGGTGTCGCCGACAACACCGACTGTACACAGGTGTGGACCCACCGAACCCGCTTGACCCTCTGTAATGTATAAATCAAAGTTGGCTCACCTCCTCAGGGTAATAAAGCTGCATGATCTCAGACGTGTGAGTTTGACATCACTCAGTCTTCGCATATTTGCAGTGAAACGGAGAGTTTGGCTCTTTCCAAACCAAACTGCAGCCGGACACGTCCCAGCAGCTCATTGGTTTTCAAACCAGCGCTCAGACTCATGTAAAAATGATTGGTGGGCATAAGGGGGGAGTTTGTGCTGTTAAAATTTCTCAAACCTGCATTCATTTATTATTTTTGACATCTCTGGAGCAGCATAACAAGTTGTAAACACAACTTTTTTTAAATTTGTTTCACCTTTTTAAGTTGATATAGTGAATGTCCAATATTTTGTTCTTTTTCATTTAGCTTTTTAACTCCTGAGGAAAATACAGAATCGGTCCGGCTGCTAAATGCTCCGCTAGCCTCAGTGCAGGTGCATTTCCACATCTCTTGTCTTTATCACTGTGTTTACATGTGATCGGGTTTGTTGTTATTTCACATTTAGCGAGCGCACTCTACTCACGACCTGATTTCCTCTCATCTCGACTACTTTAGCTGCCTTTTAGTGGTCTTACTCAGAAATCAATCCACCGACAACAGTTGCTCCAGAACGGACACAATCTACCAAACACAATTTAGTCACGTAAACCATGTTTTAACTTCCTGGTTTAAGGATTGATTTTTAAATTATTTTAATTACTTTGTAAAGGCCCTTCCCTATATTTCGGATATCTTTAATCTCCCTACGAGCCAGGAGCCTTTGCCCTGAGGGCCCCTTCACTTTGGAACAATCGACCAGACGAGATTAAACCAGCAGAATCAGTAACCTGTTTTATTTCTCTTATTAGGTCACATCTCTCTAAAAAAGCTTTTATCGTGTGATTCTATTATTTTTATCCCAATGTGCCACGAGATCAATGGAACAAAGCAGAAAAGTTGCAGCCTGGAAAACCACCAGGATATTTACTCCGCAGATGAAAAAACACTTATCTACATGAATAATTTAAAGACATTCAAATCGTTTATCATGAAGTTGTACCAATTTCCATCAGAGACAAGTGTTGTTGTTTCTTAAAGAAGTTTTTTAATGATGACAGTTAGAAAACATGCAATTATGAAAATGATGCAGAGCTTTTGATTTTCGGCTCTTGATGATGATAATTATCCAGATACAGAGAGAGACAGCCTCCGACTCAATTGGATCTAATTTGGGGACGATGTCGTTTGTGCAGAAAAGTGAAGAAAAGTATCCTGCAAAGATAACGATGCACTGCCCCTCTCATGAGGACATGAATCATCTGAATACGAGTCCATGATGGACTGTGCTTATGTGGAACCTAATGAGCCACAGATGATAGATATTGCGTTCATTAAGAGCAAGCACATCGGAATAACTCGTTTTTTGAAAATGATTGATTTCGCTCGGAAAAGAAACCTCCACCTCAGGGTTTTACAATTAGGATGCAATATACTGCACCTTGGAGAGCGTTTTACAGTTATTGGCTGAGTTCACCCGAGGAAGTCTATCGCTATAAGAGGAATTCTCGACCCTGGTAGCTGTGAGGCAGGTGGAGGGATTCGGCGAAGCACAGTGTCTGTTCAGGAGCAGACGGATTTAAGGGAAAGGGGCCTGAAGCGGTGGAAGAGTCACGACGAACATCGAACTGGAGCCGGACCGACGTTTGTTACCTCTCACTAGGGTTGCAAAATTCCAGGAATATTCAAAGTTGGAAACGTTCCATTGGAATTAACGGGAATAAACGGGAATATACGGGAATAAACTGGAAATGTTGTGGGTAATTTATACTAACTGTATTTCTCTTGTCATATACAGACATAAATATAAACATTTTGTTGTGTCATAGGCTGATTTGAGCCCTGAGGAAACTTTGGGCACTTGACTAAATGCTTCTGCATCTTTGTGTCATTCTTAACATAGGTCTTTGCACAGTATTTGCAAATGTACACAGCCTTTCCTTCTACATTGGATGGGGTGAAATGTCTCCACACATGAGATAGTGCACGTGGCATTGTTCTGTAGAATAAGATGAGAAAAAAGTTTGTAAAAAAACACTAATGCAATGCCAGAGATATAAATAGTTAGCCAAACAATTGGAATCGTCTGTAAACATATTTTACAATTGATGGATAAATGAATGGAAATAGGCTAGATGAACAGATGAACAATCCTCAATCAGCATGCTCATATATTTCCCCAGTAATATCATTGAAACTTACCTGACTAGTCCTGCACACTACAGCAGGCCTCAATCAGCCCTGCTGTAGAGTGAAGGATGCTGGGAGTTATCTGTGCATGTGATGGAAGAATGCACAGTAGAGGGTTGAAACTCAACATGCAGTGTGTGCTGCATTCCATACATCTTTAAAATAGAGTTTTGAATGATGTTTTTATTGCTCAGTGTTTAATTTGCGTACTATTTTTTTTTTTCAAAATTCCCAAAATTCCCGAGCTAAACTTCCCATGGAAAGTTTCCGGAAATTTACCGGAAAGTTTCCGCCCCTTTGCAACCTTACTTCTCACAAAAAGACTTACGGATCCGAGGCAGGTCGGGAGACTTCAGCTGCTACTTTGGTCGGTTTGCAGGAGCGTCGCTCATGTGTGTTGATCTCACACGTCACTTGTCCAGGAACAGTGTTCGACGAAGCCACTGACCCCTGAGGTAAGTGCTGCATATGGTGGAAGGGCTTTTAGTTTGAAGTTCAAAACACGGTTTTCCTGGTGGAAGGAATCTCAGCCGAAAGGCCAAAGAGACATGGAAGAGTCGAAAACATCTCAACAGGAACTAGAAGCAGAAGAAGGATTTGTTTCCCTGGTTTCTTTTGGCCGGGCTTAGACTTCACACGTCCAGATTTAATGTGAAGGAAATATTTCTGCAAATATGGATCCATGTGGGCTATTACTGAAAAGCTGTAAAAGGAGAAATGTACTTCATCTCAAATGAGGGCAACTTTTAACCTTTTTATGAAACGAAAAGTAGGGAACATACATTCTAATACAGCTGATATAGATTAAGTCAACCTGTTTCTGCCCTGATGAGGAAAAACCATCTGGTTTCTTCAACTAATGTCCCCTGACTAAATGAATGCTTTCAATATAAAGTATCTCACTGCTTTGCCCAAGAGCTTCTACCTTGTTTTTTTCATTGTCATTTTCAGGGATCTAGATTTTAAACAAAACAGAAAGTCATATGTCAGGTAGTATATTGATCCACAGATATGTAATGACAAATGTATCATTTGCTGGATCAGAGTCTCATCTGTATGTAGTCATTAATTCAGTATTTTTTAGAAATAAGCTTCTACTAATGATTTTTTTCTGTCATTGATCTTTCACTGATCAAATTCAAAACACCCCCACTCTTGTGATCACCTGTGGTTTGCTCCTATTCTCTGTTACAGGCTGAAAAATGTGAACTTCCTGTTATGAGCCACCAGCTTTTATCTTCCTCCCTAATTATACTCGGTCCAAAATATCGTTGATGTTGATCCTTAGTTCGTTTTCAATTCGTCTGATCACATCATCAAGGAGAATCTAACTTTATCCTGACGTGAAACTGAAATTCAGGTCACTCGGAGGTGACGCGGCTCGGGGGGGGGGCGTCTGCATCTTGCAGAGCGTTAGCTTGCATCTCCACAAACTGCTGATGGAAGCACCAGGACGCTGCTTCTGTAACGTGTCCATCAAACCAGTGGCAGTGACACTTCCTCACCTGCTGCAGAGTGACGGAGACGAGAGGAGACGTTTGTCCTTCACAGCCCACGACCTGCACGTGAGAGCTGTACATCATAGAGACTCTATAGAATGGAGACATATAAGCTGTGTGCATGTAATGAGCGCGTTGTGCATTACACATTCTAAAAGGTGGGTCAAGCTATTTCTGATTCTGCTAACTTTTCCCAGTAACTTTTAAAATTGATTTAAAGATTTTATTGCTGACTTTTAACTATCCTTCTGGACTGGACCTCATTTTATTTCAGATCTTATGACACCACATGTGCTCGTGGTCATCTGAGGTCCTCAGCCTGTGATCCAGCTCCATCTGGCAAACTCCCAATCCTCTTTTTAATCTCTTAAAGACAAATTTTTAATAGCTGTGCTTTCTCTTCACTCTGATTTTACCACCTATTTTAATCATTTTATTATGTTTTATTTTAGTTTTTACTCTTTTCTCATCTGTAATATTTTTTTTATTTCTGTATCTGTGCTGTGTGATCTTCAAATTGCTTTCCACTGTTTCTAATTGTTTGCTGTTCAACTTTTTCCTACTGTTTGCCTTCAATCTTTCCTTTTTAACTTCTAGAGCACATTGTAATTATTCTCTTAAATGCGCTACAAAAACAAAAATGATTGTTTATTGATATTTTTGGCAAATTCTGGTAATAGCTCCAAAGTTACAGTCATAGACACTTTATGCCAACAGTCACATTTTAAACGAGTTTATAATTTCTCGGCCTTTCACTAACCAGAGGGTCGGCGGTTCAATCCCCGTCTCACCTATTCCACCTGACAAAGTGTCCTTGGGCAAGATGCTGAACCCCCAACCAGGAGAAAGTGTCCTCAAATAACTGTCTTATCCAAAATGCAACAACTACTGTTAGCCCCTGAAAATACTTTTTTCACAAACGTTCTCAAAATAATATAACGTAATAGCAAAAGGGCAAAGACCCACGTAAACGTTGAAGCGTTTCAACCGTGGAGAGACCACCGAGAGTTGACCCGGACGAGAAGGGATGAAGAGGTTTCTCTGATTCTCTTCTTCTCACTTACAATTGGTCAGTGTTGTGTTCTTTCCTTTCTGCTAACAAGGGGTGGAGTGTAAGTTCAAAAGTCAAGAGTCGTTCCCCAGCATCTCTAACCCCACCTCCGAGGCTAAAGTCTCATTTTCAGTAGGTATTCTTCTAAGGTATTTTGGTCACACATATATAAATATTCTGGATACACAAGAAATACCTGTTTACATCTTCTGTTGGAGCTCAGTGGCTCTGACCTCTGTGTTCGCTGCTGTGTTTTAATCTGAGATTCAGACCTTTCTGCTCCGGCCTCAGCGAGCGACTCCCCACGAGAGCCAAAGTTGAAACGCTGGAATATAGAAATGTGAATTGTCGAACCTTATTAGGAAAGTGACTCCTTGAGGAGAAGGTTTGTCAAACTGGGTTCACATTGACATATGTTTGGATATTACTTGTTTTCAGCAGACGCCTCAATTACTGCGGCGTGCTGCATTCAAGACTTCCTCTTTCCAGCCCTCCTGCGTTCTGCACTGTTCCTCATTAGCATTTCACTGTGGTGGGTGACCCTGCCATTCATTTACAGACAATTGCTTCCTGACAATGTTTTTCTTCCCCCCTCTTCGTCTCAACGGAGAACGGCCCATTCTTTCCAGAATGTTAATGCCTTGTAAATCCAGAAGTGAGGCTCGGCTGAGGGGGGGGGCGAACCACCTTCTCCTCGTTCTGGTGAGCGTTATTAAAGAAATCAATTAGGGCGCTGAACCGTAGACGAGAGAAAACATCGGGGCGGCTGTGATTCTCTTCTCTCAGAACACGTCGCTTTCTCTCATCTGAAAGGGAGACATTTTCCAGGTTGGCAGAAGATCTAGGCGACACACACACACACACACACACACACACACACACACACACACACACACACACAGACACACACACACACACACACACAAAGAGATCGATTCTCAGTTGTCTGCAGGGTGAATTTAGAATCAATGTCTGTTCTGGGGGAAGGCTGTAACAGTGGGAAAAGGTGCACACGTCAATAAAGATGTCTGCTGGTGAATTCCTGTGGATCCAATCATTATCAAACGCCGTGTTTTGGGCTTTTCTTCATGTGTGCAAAGTGACTTGGAATCAATCGCTGTGTTTGCACCGACCCGGAGCGCTGTATGTTTTCAATTTCCATAAAGACACTGAGAGACTGTATACGTGCAATTAAAGGAACTAAAGTTAAACCCAAGTGCTGTACTCCTACTTCTACTACACTATATCTCAGAAGGAAGCACTGCACTCTCTGCTCCACCGCTTTCATCTGACAGCCGTGGTTAATAGTCACGTTGCAGAATATAATTCCACATACAGAACATACTAGTGGCTATAAAAACGATTCAGCGCTGCGGGTTAAACTACCCAACAGCCTGTAACGTGGCCGTAGCAGTAAAAACCAGCTCACACAACAATAACAATCCAATAATATACAATCACCAAACATAGACGGAAGCTGCTCGGCTCGGTAATGAGCTCTTTCACCAGTTGAACGCTCTCGATGCAAAGCGGCAGGAGAAGGAAATGTTCGGCTGTAACTTCTCACTGCTCTGATCGGGTGTTAGTGAAATGAGCAGTGAACACTGAGGCGCTTACACCTGAGAGAAAATTAAAAACAGTGATGCTGGATTATGAATACGCGTCGACCCTCGTGTGTGTGTTTGTGTGTGTGTGTGTGTGTGTGTGTGTGTGTGTGTGTGAGTGGAATGACAATTTGAATCCACCACAGGTATAGCGGAGTCTTCTCAGCAAACAATTAAATGTACGGCAGGTAAAGTATTAATACCTGCAATTCACCAGACTATCCATTCTCTGCTGAGGGAGAAGCTGCATTACAGCTCGGCTCCGGAGGCAATTTAAAAAGATTAATTGACTCAAACCCGTCAGGCGTTCTGTCTGAACCCGACCTGAGAAGAATGTTTTCCACCAGCCAATATGAACGTTAAAAATGACATCAACATTTCTGACCAAACTCAACCCGACGTGTCTCAACAGGTCCTGACAGACTCGGGTCAGGTCCCAACGCTGAATTGTGGCACATGTGCTCTGGTTGTACTATGATGATCTTGTATATTAAACATTTGACTGTCATCAAGGTTTCACCTTTATAGAAGAACTGTATTTCTACAGCTCTTCTGTCCTGCTCACCTCTCACCTCTTGAGACGTCCATGTTGTGTTTTAATCACTTGATCAGTGAACGTTATAAAGATTAAAGCATCATCGAAGAGCAGGAAAGTCGACAAGTCACCAAGTCTGTGGATTCTTCTTCACTGTGCATGTGGGAAATCATAAAAAGAAAGTGGCTATTGCAAAGAAAAATGTCAACCAGATTTGATTCCCTTTAAAACGTAGCTACAAATTGCAGATAAAGCTTCTGCACTTAGACCTTTGCAAGACTTTCCACCTGCAGCAGAGTTTGTCCAGAGTGTGCTGCTTCCACTTTTAATTAACTAAATGATGTCGACCATTTGTCTTCCACCGTGGGACACGCTGCTTCCTCCCAGTCAAGGTCAACGTGATAAAAGTCAGCCTCTGCTGACTCACAGAGCCATCACACCTCCCCGGCTCTGCTCAGCCGCACATGATGAGCCCAGCGCCGACGACTTCAGCCAATCGATCACGCTCGGCACTATTTCCATACAACAGATCAATGTGCAGCAGTGGCTTGTTGTTCACAGGTACTCAGAGGTACAGAGAGCCGAGCTCCCTCCAGATCACAGTCTGCTCTCACTCTGTTCCAAGACACATCAGGTGATGCAGCAAAATTACCGTAGGGGTAGGAAGACAAATTACAGGTGTACTGCATGAAAAACTTCTTCATAACAACAGGAAAATGACTGTACAAAGCATATTGAGCTGTGGAATGTTTATGGAGCCAGTGAAGGCCACAGCCGCCCGTTGCCAAGCTGCTTTCAATATATATTTTTTTTGTCTAGTCGGTTCCCTGCACCTTTGATTCCTGTTATGCATTTCTTTCTGCCGGTGCAGCAGCTGACCGGGAGGCATCCTGCGGCGGCCCTGCCAGATAAAGCCGGTGCTGGTCGGCTCACACAGGCCACACTTGATAAAAGATAGCGTCTCTCTCTTTTCCGCTCAGTCTCTCGCCACGGGCCAGCCTCCTCCTGTTTCTCCTGCTTCCTAAACCAAATCTCCCTCCTGGGGGACGTGGTCGGTCAGCCTGTTGCCGGGTAACCAGAGAGGATTGTGGGTCAGAGAAATTATCAGTTGAATACCAACAAGAACTATTCAGCCCTCCGAGCGGAAGGAGGGATATGAAACCCAGCTCTCGATAACATGTGGCTCCCACCTGATGCAGCTGGTTCTGGAGCAGAGACGTGTTAATAGTGAACTTGTGATTGTAACGATACACTGATATTTCTGATTAGTTCGGTGAATGCATGTTCCAAATCAACAGGCCCCAAAGGAAGCATGATCGCCCAGAACTATGTACTCAATTAATCTTTCATCCAGTTTTAAGCCAAATTACACTTTTTAGAGCCGGCTTGTTTAACTCACTGTTATATATTATAAACTTTAAAAAGATAACCCAGACCCACGAGTGCCGGTGCAGAATCAAACTGAACCATAGTTCGGTTCGGAGAAGTCGCATTAGAGCTCGGCTCCGGAGGCAATTTAAAAAGATGAATTGACTCCAACCCATCCGGCGTTCTGTCCGAACCCGACCAGCGCCGAATGTTTTCCATCACCAGCCAATATGAACGTTCAAAATAACATCAACATTTCTGACCAAACTCAACCCGACGTGTCTCAACGGGTCTCGACAGACGTGGGTCAGGTCGCAACACTGAACTGTGGCACATGTGCTTTGATTGTACTTTATGATGATCTTGTATATTTAACATTTGACAGTCATCAAGGTTTCACCTTTATAGAAGAACTGTATTTCTACAGATCTTCTGTCCCAGCTCACCTCTCACCTCTTGAAACGTCCATGTCTGTGGATTCTTCTTCACTGTGCATGTGGGAAATCATAAAAATAAAGTTCGGTGAATGCATGTTCCAAATCAACAGGCACCAAATGAAACATGTTCGCCCAGAACTATGTCCTCAAATAATCTTTCCTCCAATTTTAAGCCAAATTTTAACATTACACTTTTTAGAGCCGGCTTGTTTAACTCACTGTTATATATTATATAAACTTTAAAAAGACAACCCAGACCCACAAGTGCCGGTGCAGAATCAAACTGAACCATAGTTCGGTTCGGTTTCGAGATGATAAACTTTCTTTTGAACAGTTAAGACCTTAAATTCAACTGCAGGAAGATTCCTTAAACAATAGGAGAACAAGAGGAAGCAGCAGGATTGTTTGTTGTCTTCACCTCAACAATATAAAGTTTGAATGAAAAGCACATTTTTTTCCAAGCACTTTATTTAAAAAAGTTTCACCACACTATCAACAGGCCGATAAAAGACACACAGCCATCTGTTAACCAATCAATGACCACAGGACACAAGAGTCCTTAGTTCTGCATCAATTACAATTTGAAACCAAACCTGCATCAAATGTCAACAATGCAACAAAAGACATGAACCTTGCTTCAGACTTTCAGGTGTGAAAGTGTCCTGAATTTGAACTTATTCAGAGTGAAGCCAGACTCTGTGTTTCCGTTACCACAACCAACTCTGTAGTTTTATATCAGTACCACTTCTCACCTCTCCTCTGCCCTGGAGGCTGTCAGCTGAGTGAACAGAAATCCCCCAACTTGAAAGTCAGATCATCCAACCTGAGCGACTCCAGGACTCGCTGACCGCGGAATAACACCACGCTTCCCTGGCTCGGTCCCTCTGCTGCCGTGGAGTCCGAGCTGTCGGCCGACCCCGGGGTCGCGGCTGCTCAACTCCTGCTCCTTCCACAACCTGGACTGTCATTCCGGTGACAAGAAATAAGACAGGAACATAAAACCTGAACAAAATGGAAAAAGATTCTGTGTTTATTCTATGAATCACACATTCAAGTACCTCTTGTCATCGGAATTGAAATATATCCAGAAAAGATGTTGCTGTTATTCGGTTTATAAACAGCAGCGAATCAGCATTAAACCAGTTTTCCCGTCCACTCAATCCAGCAGAGATACGAGAGCTTGGCAGTCGTCCATCTCCGAGCTGGTTAACACATGTTGAGCTGTGTCAGAGAAAGATAACAACTGATGCCCTTAAATAAACTTGGATAAAATGCAATACTGTGTCAGTGATTATACTAATACAACTCTGAGGGCATCAATTATTGACAATGCGTTCCTGCTGGTCGGGTCAGAACCAGCTGAATAATCCTGGCGTTCACAATGCACGTCTACAATTACAGGGCTGAATCGGAAAAAGTCTGACAAAACACGAGCGAGTGAAATCTCCCTTTTCTAAAATACATTTCACAGCTCCGAGCTTTGACAGAATAGATTCCTGTAGCTTCCCTCAGTTCATTGGACGATGTAATCGGGTTGAGGTGATCTACCTTTATTCAGGTGACGCTGTGCGATCTCTCCGTGTGAATAAATGCACATTAGCCCTTTCTCTCCAGCACTGATAGATATGTAGAAACCTGACAGATGGTAGAACGAGGATTCAACTGTTCAGGTACCAACTGCAGGAAATGAGGGTTTCCGTAATTCAATCAAAGTGCTTTACAATATAAATTCAGAAACATTTGTAATAATGGAATAGACACATGATAAAAGTATTTTATGAAGAAGACTTCATCAATCCCATTTATGTATTTAAGTGACTAACCAATTTCAAGATGAAATAGATGTTTCTATTGAATGATATGTTGCTGCTTTTATCCTTTTTTACTCAGCCTTGTAGTTTAAAACAGATCAGATAGAGATACATCCCAGGGGTTTTTATCCTTTAACATTAAATGCATTAACTGTGACTGGAGCAAACAAGCCTGTTTGCAATGGGCTGTTTGCTTTGCCTGTGGTGATGCTGCTTTATTCTGAAACTATAAAAGTGACCTGCAGCCACTGAGCCGTGGTGAGGAAAGACCAAGCCTCCCCTGGTCACCTCTCTATTCAAAGTTTATTACTATTGAACTTGTCACATGTCCAAATTTCAAATTCGACACTGAACTTCTTTCTGCTCTTAACAATACACATGCTGAGAATGAAGTCGATAAGATGAGCTGCTCTCGACATACACACAGAGATTTTTGGAAGTAGTCGATGGATCAGTGTGAGGTGCTGATACAGTGAGATGATCCTCAGTGAGCAGGAGGATCTACAAGTGGATTCAGCAGCTGCTTATTATCTCAACTCCACTCAAATAACTGTCTCAAGAAACTTCAGAGGAAATACACAGCATCAAAATGAATTTCTACCCATGTTGCATATAAACCGAAGACACAACGTCAGGCTCTTCAGCAGCTGAAGCCCAGATCTAAAAACACAAGATGAATGCATTTCTCCTACTAAGCATCAGTGTCATCATGTAGGAAACAGAGCAAACCAGACATAGATATTCGGTTCATTCACCAAAGGGAAACCGCAGAGCAGAAGCACCAGAGCAACGATGGCTTATCACCAAATGTGTCACCATAATGAAAACAAACAAGTTCATTACCACGTTGCACCCGGACGCAGAAGCTCTCCCCGACACAATATGTACTGTAAAGCTATTGCTCCGAGCTCAGTGGGTTGAGAGAGACGCAGACACGTGGAGAGCGAGAGGCTGGAGCCAGGGGAAGGTGAATCATCCGCTGATCCACTACGGCATTCTAATCAGGGCCCTTCAATTGGTGATCCAATCCAGGGTTCCGGGGCTCAGCCAAGCGCAAACGGCCGGGAACACGTGACTCCCGGCGGTTTGAATAGAAACGGCCCCGGCTCGGCAGCGTGCCACCGCACCCAACGTCTGCGCATCACAGAGGATTGTGCTATTTACCCCGACCAGATCCACTTTGCTTTCTAATTGAGCTTTTCGTTGGACACATTTGGGTCAACCGTTTAAAACACTTTTCACCCCGATGAATGAGCGGAAGGGAACAAAGCACTTCTGTTTCTTCCAGCAACCAAATTCGAGAGAGAGGCTGATGAAAATCGTGGGGCCGTTACTTTAGATCGGGACGTGCGGCTGCAAGTCATCACACAACGATGACATTATTGAGTTCTCTTGTGGATATTCAATGGTTTGTGCTGTGGATGCTGCTTCGTTCACCCGGTGCCAGTGAGGGGAAAAGAAACGATGGTGGTTTAACTTCCCCTGTGCAGATACCGAGATTACTGAGGCTGACTGGAGCTTCTCTTCTTTTTTTTTTTTTATTGCGACCAGACCACAAACCACCGGGACTCTGAACTCCTAGCCACTAATTACTTTGGGAGTGTGTGCACGCATGCATCTGTGTGAATGTGCATTCCTGAGCGAGCGCACGTGTGTGTGTGTGCATGCCACTACGTGCACTGAGCAACATGGACAAGTGTGTGTGTGTGTGTGTGAGAGAGAGAGAGAGGAGAGAGAAGAATATGATAATATTTGTCTGAGTCAATGAGTTACTCACCAGAGTTACTTAAAGCCTTACAGCTAAAGCGTGGGCGGCTCCACTTGTGTGTGTTTGGTATGTACAGTATGTACAGATAGGGATGTGGAATGTGTGTTATGTGAATTAGTGTGCGTGTGTGTGTGTTTGTATTAGTGGGGGCGTCGGGAAGGGGGGCCCTGCTTGGTGAAGCTGAAAGAGGAGAGATGACATGCTGTCAGTCCGAGTTGACGGTCACCGCTCAATGCTTTAGTGCCTCCTGACACTTTCTTTTCAGACCAGAGAGGCCGCGGAGCGCCTCAGGCATGCCGAGGGATCCCGCCTTTTAATTGAGCCTTTACCCAAGATTCATTTCACTGTGCACCTAGGGCCTCACTGGGAGCAGACAAAACCATGAGAGTGACAAAGCTGGGTCTCGCATTGTTCCGGCTCAGAGGCCGGCGAAACCTAGACCTACATAAAAAAGTTAACCTTTAGAGACATTATCCCGGTTTCCCAGGCGCAGAAACCTCGCTAATCTGAAGCTCTCACATCTGAAAGTCATTTTAGAATCAGAAGACCCCGGGTTTAACGTGGTAAGACCTCTATTAGCCGATGTAGCTTTATAGTTAGAGTCAGATCCCACGAGTCGGAAAATATTCTTGATAGAAGACAAATAAAAGGAGGAGACGACCTTGTGCAATATGCCGGAAAAATGCAAAATATAAAGTTTTTAACATAATTTCCTGTGTACTTTCCAAAAATGTACCAGGAGAGAACTGTGTTATTTGGTCTTGTTAGAAAACAGAGTTCATTTAGCAAATCTAGATTAATTATTTCCAATTAATTATTTCCTTATCCTTCATTTTTAACAGGTTCACTGAAAACACAGGAATTGGACATTTCCACACGCACATAAACAATTTAACAAACATTAAAGTCTCAAATGTAAAAAACAACTACTGAGTGAATTTGCAGTTCGACTCTCGTGAAGCAGGTCGAGGTTATAATTGAACAGCTGTTTCCCAGGAAAAGCTTCTAGGAACGTGCAGCCCTGCTCCTTGTAATTTATAATATAAATGATATAAAGCAGCACATGTTAGTTGGTTCCAGCTCTTTAAATGTCAGGCAAAACAAGTAATTCCAAAATGTCCCCTCTGGGCTCCGGGAGTTGATTTGTGATTAGTTTATACGTATATATATATATATATATGTATATATATTTTCAATTTGTTGAAGCGATCAATTTACAATAGAAATAATCACTGGCTGCTTCCCTGGTCTGAGTTTCAGAGTGAAAACGGGATTAAACCACACATCCTTATTACTCACTGCGATAATGGCATTATTAATTTTTCCCAATGAAAACATCCTAATTGTAATTGTTACATTTATTGAACTGTGATTATCACTTTACTGAGTCGATGCCACTTTACACTTCATTACAGTCCAACGGTCCATTTCTACGATGGCGCATTACGGCCATTGGTGATGCTCAACGTTAGATATATAAGGAATAGAGCCAAACCACTGGGGATCGTCCCAGAATCTGCTTTGCATTTTGTTTCACTTATTAAAACAGAGCAGAGAGTTAATAAGTGAAGACTTCCTGGGAGACACGAGGGCTCTGATAGGCCGAGGGGAAAGAGAGAGAGGCGGTTTGCAGCGAGTCGGCTGAGCTGCGAGCTGTGAGCGAGACCGGATGACTGACTGGTCGGCCGGGAGCAGAGAGGCCCGCAGGCCGAGCTCCCAGTGAGGCCGGGTGACTGGACGAGCTGGGGAGCGAGCTGGGGGGGGCGGCGTGGGCCGAGGGAAGCTGGAGATCAGTGGAGCTGGTTAGAGAGACATGAGGTGATCCTGACGCTAAAGGGTTATCAACAAATCCAAGTTTGATTGGCCCTAGATTAACCAGCGCCATCTTTAAATCTGTTCATTGTGTTGCATAAAATCTCAGACATTTGTAATTTCAATTTGTTTTGTATATTTGTGAGTTTAACCTACAATGGCCCTAGTACGTCATTGCACATTTCAGACGAGCAGCTTCATGGAAATAATTGCAGCCTGATGACGTGTGTGTTGACCCTCGAGTTCTTATATAACTTCACTTCAAAACAGGAAAAGGAAAAGAAGCCGGATCTTCACATGACTTAATCTCTAAAGCCTGTTCTGACAGTGGAGGCACGAAACCCTCAGACTCCTCCCGGGCGTCAGCATCCTCAGCAGCTGAAAGAGGAGCAAACATTCTTTATTCTCCTCCTGTGATGCAGGTTTACTGTGATGACTGATGTCAAATCATTCTGTGGAAATAAACACTGCAAGTACAACTTACCTGCTCTTTTTAAACGATGATCTAATTTATGCGAAGAAAGCGCTAATTGAGAGAAAATCAATTAGCGCTTTGTTTTCATAGATGTGATCGTCGAAAAGCACCAAGAGAGCTGATGAAGTGAACCTGTGTTGACGGCAGCGGGTGAAGTTAACACAACAATAAATGAGGTAAAAGTAAACCTGTAATTTAGAAAATTGGCAGTTTTGGAGGTGCTATTTTACTCAATATAACACGCATGAATATGTATTTTCGTGATGAGTCAGTTCCCAGAGAACGAGTCAAAGCACACGAGTCACGATGAACAGATAGACAAAGAGAAGAAAGAACCCAGCGAACAGACAAATGGAGAGTCGCCCTCTCCTCAGGTGGTCCCACTCGCTGAGCGCTGATTCTTACAACTGATGAAATGAGGAAATCGTTGGTGGAGATGCATTTTTTTTTGCGTTATATGGAAAAAATGTACGCGAAGAAAGCGCTAATTGAGAGAAAATCAATTAGAGATTTGTTTTCATAGATTAGAACGTCAAAAGCACCGAGAGCTGATGAAGTGAACCTGTGTTGACGGCAGCGGGTGAAGTTAACACAACGATAAATTAGGTAAAAGTAAACCTGTAATTTAGAAAATTGGCAGTTTTGCAGGTGCTATTTTACTCAATATAACACACATGAATATGTATTTTCGTGATGAGTCAGTTCCCCGAGAACGAGTCAAAGCAACTGAGCGGTTGAGATCTTCACGATGAACAGATGGACAAAGAGAAGAAAGAACCAACGAACAGAAGAGTGGAGAGTCGCCCTCTCCTCAGGTGGTCCCACCCGCTCAGCTCTGATTCTTACAACTGATGAAATGAGGAAATCGTTGGTGGAGATGAATTTTTTTTTTGCGTTATACGGACAGCACCAATTTCCCTGATGACGGACAGCTCCTCACTGATCCCTGTCTCCGGGAGTTTCGACTCCCTGCCTGATAATAAGCAAACCTCCCCACAGGCACAGCGGGCTCCTGTAGTCGCCTCGTTACCAAGGTCTGTCCTGTCAATACTAAACCTAATGGAGTGGCCAGGATGCACAATGCACAGCGCAGGGATTCTGATTGCACGTATACTGCAATATACTGCAAACTGTACACATACTGTACCGTGCAAGAGGCAAACAGATATAATATAGAAGTTAATTAAATGCACGTCCCGGTTCTGTGAGGCTGTGCAGCAGGGTTTGAAACTAATTGCTTGTGTCAGCATGCTAACTTGATAACGCTGTGAATATGCTGAGGTGTGGAAGGTAAGATTTACCACACTCACTGTTAGTTTGGCACTTTCGGCAATGCTAACGTTTGCTGAGTGGCACTAAGTAAACAGCTGAGGCAGATGGGAGGCAATTAACAAATCCCAGTTTAGACAAACCGCACGATAAAGTCACTGGGATTCCTCCTGTGGAGACTCTACATGTTTGGACAAAGTTTAAAGGAAATGGACCAAAATTATTATTTTAGTCTGTAATCAACACGAGATGTAACGTGACACACAGACAGGACATCAGGTTTATAGCAGATTCATCATATCGTGATATTGATCTGAAGTCCTATCGCCCCATCTGTTCCTAACTTGGTCTCATCTGAACTTTCAGTCAGCTGCTTCGTCATCCTCTTCGTCATCCTCAGTGACGCCAATTCAAACTTTTTTATTTTATCTGATTAAAACCTCTGACGATCGCCAAGTCTCTCTCAGAATCTGCAGTGACTCATGTTGATAAAGAGCAGCAGGCGTGAGTTTGTCATTTCTACTGAAAACAATTATAAAATGTTTACAATTGTATGTATTTCCCTTGTTTGTGTTTGTTTGTGTTGTGCGATGACAGTTTAATGTGTAGCACCACACATGTATAACACCTGTTGTCATAATAGAACTGTTTGTTTACGTTGTAATGAACCAGGGTTATCTACAAGTGTCATTACTCACTTAATGAGGATCTGTATTTAAAACGAATTTAAGTCATTAACAGTTGTTTAATTAAGCAGCAGATACAAACTGCAGTAAAAGATTTTAATTCTTAAATTGCCTTCATTCATTTTCCTGAAACTAATGATGAAATGATCCCATTCTCACAAACGCTATCTTCACACCAGAGTTCGCGACCTGGCTAATTACTTCATTTCAATCCACATTTTGAACTTTTATTCCGACTATTATTGTGTAAAAAAAACCGAGCCCACTGTTCCGAGTGGTATTTCACTTCTGTAATGAAACTTTCCTCTTTTCAATACCGCACAGACTTTTTTGGCGTGAAGATTTTTCATTATGATGAGTCATGAGGACGGGTTGTAAATGGTCGCCTGAGGTGCTGAGACATTTCATGAGGATATGAGAGCTTTTCTCGGCTAACAGAAACAGCAGGTGTAGCAAAATTCCCTTTTCCCCTTTATTTTAGCAGATTCTTCTTCTTCAAAAAAAATGTTTTTCTCTCCACTTCCCACTCCCTCGGCACAGATGAGATTCTAAGAAAAACCCAGACGCAAACTGAAGAAGGCAGAACCAGACGTATAGCTGCTCGTGTACAGTCAAACCACGCATCAGCAATTAATAACTGTTTGCGATCATATGCCGTGTTACTACACTTCTATAGATGAATTGCTTCGATTCACTCCCCGACCTCTCAACCACCTCTTAAACTCAAATAAATCCTTCCTCTGAAGTTAACCTTAAACCTAAATCCTGAGCATAAACTAATCCCTCAAAGAATCCCTGAGAGGACACTTGAAGCTCGCCAGAAGAAAAATAAGAGCGCAAACACACTCTTCCTCTCTCACACACACACACACTCACACACACACGTTCATACACTGTGATGCTAATGCAGCTTGGCAGTGAGAAAGGACCAGAATGACCAGAGTGCCTCGAAGCTTGCGTTGCCACGGTAATCGATGCCCGAATCAGTATTCACATACTTTAATAATATGCAGTAATACTTATTATCATTGTATATGCACTAGCACGAGTCCCACACGCAGAGGGAGTTATTCAACATTATTAATTATGCATCAACATTAATTACTTCCACCAGGGAGGTAAGGTTTTCACCCCTGTCTGATGAGATTTTGTAGAAGGTGGGAAAAGAACCTGTTAAATGTTGGTGCCGATCCAGGAATTGGTTTTCACTTCCTTAAACATTTGGAGACAAGTTGTTCTTTCACATTTTCAGTTTCCCCCCAGCAGAGGTTTATGTAGGGAACTGATATTTTTGAGTGTGTGAATGTAAAGGTTTACAATATTTATTGTTTTTATAGTATTCTGTCGTTTTAATATTTCATAGTTTTACATTTCATATTGAATTTAAAGTTATTAGCATGTATTCTAACACATGGACATGTTTATTTTAGCACTTGCTTGTTTGTGAGTCACCCCACCATTTGACACTTGGCTTAGTAACGAAAGCAGCGTTAGCAAGATGTGCAAAAAGTCAAGCATCTGGGTGTGAACTTGTGAGGCTGACCCCCAGATGATCCAAAAACGGGCATATCACACATCTACAATGAGTTTGGCTCCCGCCGGAGATTCTTGTTTCAGCTTCAGAGCCCCAAATACGATATTGGGGACGGCCCGGGCGCTGAGGACGATCTTCGCCGAGCGTCCCTTCCACCGCAGTGATCGAGTGCTCCAAGTGGTTTGAGGCTGCCAGGCTGCTCAGCTTTATCCTTGAGACGCTGCCCATCTCCACAGAGCTCTCGCCAGTGGACATTAGTCTCGGCCCCATCCCTCTGTTTGGGATTTATACCCATTAATAATTCATCCACTGCTGTGGACTCAGGAAGGGCCTCCCTTTCTCTTCCTGAACCACACCGGCCCATTTACACGCTTCAGGATGACGCACGGGGCGCGGTGATGTGCGGAGCCGCTTTAGTGGCCACAGCATTTAAGCCGGGAGAAAGAAAGGAGAGTGGAGAAAAGATAGGAAGCTCCTCCGTCTTCTGTCTCCATCTCCCTTCTCACACACACACACACACATACTCGTGCATAGTTGCTAGGCTACACCACAACTAATCGCTAGGAAAATTATCTCTGCTCAAAAACCTCTATCTCTAACTCGTGTGAGGACATACGGTATTTACCCCTGCAGTTCAGATGGCAGATATAAAGGTAGAAAAAAAGAATTGTAAAGCAAGCAGAAGAGTTGTGTTTATGAATATACTTGTGTCCAGTGGTTAAAGATGACAATACGCCCCAAATAAATCACCAAATCCCTCCTTATCAGTGTTCTCAAATTGAAGTTTAATATCCTTTTGCTCCCGGCAATTTCCTACTTCCTTGAGTCCCGTGCACTGACAAGCAGACGCCCAGCACTGGGATGGAAATCTCTCCCATCACCGTTCACCACCTCTGAGGGAGAGAAGATTATTATGAAGATTAGATTTGCCTTAAATAGATTTTTTATGGCAGCCAGAAACAATGCTATCTCGGAGTCACTCTACATGCGATTCACTCTGCAGAACGCCTGACAGAAAAAAAGCGCTCGCCTTTCAGTGCGCGTGAAGCATGGCTTTGTGCGCTGGTGATTGAATCTTGCAGGGGAAGTAATGGCAAACGTTATGACCACTGACGTAAGGGGATGGAGACTAATACCGCCCCTCGCCTTCCTCAGCAAACCGCCAGTCCACGCAATCTGTCCGCCGGCCATTAAACTGCTGTCCCTGCAATGAAGTGCCGGACTGGGCCGCGCCACATCGGGAGGCGGGGGTCAGTGTGTGAGAGGAGGTAAACATCATTGTGACATGAGCGGTGCTTTATTTTCATCACTTGTAACTGTTCTGTAGTTTATAGCATCATATAAACCTGCTTTAAACACATTTGAGTGGAATAGGGATCATATTCAAAAACTCTGAATTAATTATCGCCTAAAGGAGGAAGGTTTTCATCAGTGTTTGTTTGTGAGGCAGCAGAGCAGCACAACACTTTATGATCTACACACGTTACATTAACTCACCATAAGTAAGAATGAGGGCTGTTTACGTTTTTTGAGTGAGAACATTATAATCCACTACTACACACTAATATTCATGTGATTGTTCTTCTGACTGACCCTGACAACTGTTTTGAATAAAAGTGAAAACAATTATTTACTGGAACTTAGAAGTTTGGCAAAGAACAACCTATAACGACCCTTTGAAGTGAAAATAAAACGCTATGAATAAGATCAATCTAAAAAGAAAACTGACCCTTTTGTTAGAAGCAATATAAATATTTATTCATATATTTTTGCATAGTATTGATGTGAAATGTGGCCCAAGGTTGGTTTAAATTTAAGGGGGCAGTTGGGTCTGGATGGATGTATGTGTTCTACATGTTATCTGGATGCAATGTTTGGATATTTTTGCTATGGATATTTCAAGTGGAACGATTTGGGTCAATTCACTGACTATGAAATCGTAACATTAAGGTTTAAATGATCTATAAACACTAAGTCTATGATGGATTTCTTGTTTATCACTCAGTGTAATGCACTCAAACATGTGACCTTAATATAATGCTTTCCTATAAATTAGAAATGCATTTTTGAAAAACATCAAATAACTTATTAAAACCAAACTATCCGAAAAAATGACCACCTGAACAAACTACTTAAAATAACATATCCTGTAAACTAACATGGATGAGGCAGAGTTTATGACCTGTACCGCAGCCAGCCACCAGGGGCGTGGCTTCACTTTAGACGTCATGTCGTCCATCTCCATCCACAGGCCGTGGTCTGAACCTGCTGGTTTCGGTAAACTCGTCCCTGCCCACTGAGCTACAACAGACCAATACAGATGCTGTTGTACATAAACATTTATCGGTCACAGTTAGCCTCGCGACACGCTGCCATTGTTTATGGTCGTATCATCACAAGTAATGACCACAAAGTGCGGGTCCCATGGCGGAAGCCGAGCTAATAACCATCATTCATGTTTCAGGAGGGAGGGGGCTGTTCATTCTGTCCCGGTGGAGCTCGGCCGTGTCACACACACACACACAGGTGACTGGCACAGTAACTAACTACTTCCTTGGCTGTGGCGTCAGTGCTGGATGCTTCACCGGAGGCTGCAGGTTTGTTAGTGTCCTGTTGAAGCAGAGACGTGAGAGGAGGAGAGCCGGCAAGCTGTGGAGACGCCACCATCAATGACTAAGCCCCCAGTAACACTGGTATTAATGACAGCAGAGCTATAATAACCACTGGTGCCTCTCTCACTTCTCTGTCTGGAGAAAGTCGAGTGGACAGGCTGCTGGTATGAGTACTGAGTGTGTGTGTGTGTGTGTTTGTGTGTGTGTGTGTGTGTGTGTGTGTGTGTGCGTGTGTGTGTGTGTGTGTGTGTTTCCTCCCTGATGGCAGATGTGCTCACTATTTTTTATTTTTGTTGGCACGGGAGAATTTTTCTATATTTTTTGTATCGATATGAAAACTGAGATTTTATTTGAAAAAAGCATCACTCACTGCTTCTAGTTTCTTGCTTCACACATTTGGAACAAACTTCCAGAGAACTGCAGACTCTCAATTCTTCAAATTAAATTAAATCAGGTACCTTTTTTTATTCCTGTATTAAATATTGTTTTAATTCATAGTATTTTTTAAAGTACCATCTATTTTTTAAAGTACCATCTATTGTTTCGATTTTGAATAGTTTTTTCCTAGTTTGAATTCCCTGTATCTAGATATATTATATATTAATTTTTCTATTTCACTGTTTTTTTAGTCTAAGCTTGTCCTGTAAATTCCATTTTTTTACTTTAAAGTCTTTATTCATATGTTACTAATGAGCATCTACAGTCTGCTCCTCACAACATGTCATTGCACTTTTACAGCAACAATAAAGATCTCTGTATGCCCTTGATCTAAATGCTGTTTATTTTGAATCGTCATCGGTGGTTTGTGTGTCTTTGTGTCTTGATACCAGCTCTTTGAATGGCCTTGCAGTTGAAATACAAAAACACAAATCCTCCTGCCTGAGTCTCTGGATGATTCTTCAATCACATTCAGAAGCAGCTGTTGACGACCGGCCCGTCACTCTCACATTTTCTTTCCCGAGATCCAGGAGTCTGATCTCACACCTCAGACCTTTCACATGACTTTACACTTTTAGCTGCATTATTATTACTTATCATTTGCACATGATTTCCGCTCAGGCCTGATGAGAACACAAGATACTAAAAGTGAGAAAAGAGGAAAAAGATTATGTGGCTAATTTTATTTGACCTCTGAGGTGTCACATCCAGGTCATGTCCAACATTATTAATTACACCAATTATTGGAGTGATAACGTTTAACGTTGCCATCGACCTGCAAATTACAGTCTTTGATTGTTGGGTAGATACAGTCGACGTTTCCTTGGCCTCGGCTGTGAAGCTGCTTCCAGGAGGGGAGCACCAGGCTTTTCTAACCTACTGGTGCTAATTAGACAAAACACCACCACTTGACCCAGATTGTAAATGATCTGTTGCTTTGAGAAAACACATTCTGAGGTCACTTAGGTTTATGGAGGCTTTGAAAATGAATGAAATATTCAAAAAACACTCAAATGATATTAAATATTTAAATTTCCTGTAGAAGCGACTGTTGGACACGTGTACTGTGGATAAATCTGCATGAGGCATTCCACCTCCGATCCAGAGATGAAGTCTTGACGACCTCTCAAAGATCTTTACAGGACAGCTTTGCCATCCACCGTATCATCAAGTGCATATTGAAGCACTTTCTCCATCATACATCAGTCATTCACCGCTGGTTCAGCCGTCAGGAGCAATTCTGGGGTCCAGTATCTTGCCCAAGGACACTTCAGCTCATGGAATTGGGGGAGACAGGGATCGAACTGCCAACCTTCAGGTTACCTTCCTTGGGAGTCAGTCTCAGCTGTCAATCATGACGATTCAACACGTTTTTATTGCATCATAAATCTTAACGGATTAAAACCAAGCTTATCTGGAAAAAAAACTGTTGAAAAATAGATCACCGTGATAAGAGCCACCTAATTCCAACTTGGAGAAAGATTCATCTAAAGTGACCTACAGGCAATGTCCCATCTGTTAACATGGAGGAGACTTATACTGCAGCAAGCCACCAGAGGGCGATCAAGTTCACTTTTGGGGCTCGTCCATCATTATATACAGTCTATGGTTTGTAGAGGTTACACAGAATTCCCCAGAGTTCTGAAACCTCCTTCAACTGCGACGTCTCGGTAAATAAAAGAGTGAAGTTGCAACTAAAAGTCGTGTGTGGAAAGTTCAAGAGCAGAACAACACTGAGCATCCCCGTATAGCTCGCTGTCTCACAGATGAATTGACTAAAGCCCAGAAGCCTGTGATTACCCCGAACCCGGAGAGTTCATTACTTCAAAGTAGAACCTCATTAGTTCAGATTTGCCTTTCAAGTTCACTTTCTCTCAGGATCCCGACTTTAACTGTTAATTACTGTTCAATTAATTAAAGAGTGTGTACCTCAGAGGTAGGTGTTGAAACCACATAGAGCCGATCAGGTTCAGCTTATTTCCGTGGTTTTGAGTATTATCGCTACCGGGGGGAAATAATGGTGAGTATAGTCTGTTGTCAAGGTGATAGGGCACAGAATGAGCAAATAGTCATGCGGCATTTCCTGCTGTTTGATGTAAATTTTGATTAAACATCACAGCTATTAATTTCAGTGCAGACCCTGAGTGGATAGTTAATTTCACACGCTCTGTTTCAACAAGACGTATGTTCTCCCACGATTAATCAAAGCAGCCATGAACCAGCACACATAGAAGAACGCCAGCCCGCTCTGTCCCAGAACCGACCTCCTTCCACGACTAGGTTTCAATTCCGAAGGGAGGGAGGTGGCGCCCGGGTCGACACCACCGATCTGGGGCGGGCGAGAGCTCGGCTGGAGCCCGCTGAGTTATTACGTTACATGTGTAACTGAATTCAAATGAACTTTAGCTGCCAGTGGAGAAAGTGCAATTTTGCTCTCGTCTGGACCACTTTCACCCCCCTTGTCACCTCGGGTTGCGACTCGCAGACGGCCGGCGATGCATGTGTTGGTTCGGAGGAGAGATGTGAGTCACGCTGAGAAAGAGATGAATATATGGAGCCGGCGTGCTTGCCGGGGTTGTACAGCGCCGCCGTGCACACAAGTGAGCTGCAAGCTGTCACCACGGTTTTACCTCCTCGTTTTTCATGTACAGTACCCGTGGAATGTGCTGCTGCTCAGCGGGCCAGAGTGATTACGTGCAAAGATTAGATAGAGGTGGAAGGAGATATAAACCTCCAGGAAAAACCTATCACTTCCCCAAATCTGTGCATCATCAGGTGCATCCCGAGCAGGACCGTGGATCAAAACCCTGCGTCTGTGTGATTCCTCAGCAAATCAGAGCTGCTCTCCTTCATCCCTGTGTTGTGACTTTATGACAAACCCATTGAGTGGAGGCAGCAAGGTGCACAGACTGTGTCCCTGGGAACAGTGTGCTGCCGCTGAAGAAAACACAAGGAAATACACACAACACACAAATGGAGGAAACATCATCAATCTGAGAATACTCACAACACTACCAAATAATCATAACACTACTAGAAACCCACAAAACAATCAAACACTGACAACACACCTAAGTAATCACAACCTGACCAAATTATTCATAACAGAAATTCTCACAAAACTACCAAATACACACAAAACTAACAAAAAACTCACCACACAATACAATAGTCACAACACATCTAAACACACACCACTCAACTAGTAACCAACAACACAACCAAATACTGACAACACACCTAAGTAATCACAACATGACCAAATTACTCAAAACACAAATACTCACAACACAAGCAAATACACACAAAACTACTAAATGCTCACAACACATCCAAAATACAACACAACTAGTCTCTACACAACCATTCTAGGGCTGTGATGGTACTGGTCTTGGTTGTGTGGATGCATTTGGTTGCGTTGGGAGTAATTGGCTGTATTGAGAGTATTTTGGTTGTATGTATTTGCACCACGTTTTCTATGTGTTGTCAAACTGATGAAGATGTTTTCTCTATGTGCGTGCATTTTGTCTACTTGCGTTGTGTTTCCTTACATTGCCGTGCATTGACCTCTCAGGTTCCCACGGGACTGTGCACTGTGCATCTGAGTCTGAGTCACATCCACTCTTCTGCTTGTCAGTCACAAGGTTTCTGCAGGATTCCAGCGATGGGCTCAGTCGATCAGATGGAAAAAGGTTTGATACAAACTTTACACTTATTTCTGTTGTGTTGTTGTTGTTGTATTGAGTTTTGCTGCAATCATTTCACTTCACTGATAATCTCAGCGACACGTCGACCCCAGAGGTGAACAGGGGCTGAACTCACACAGGCGCAGAGACTGTTCACCGTGTTTTCATGCCTTTGAATTTCAGAGCTCTTGATAACACACACACACACACACACTCACACACACACAGGCGCACACATGCACACACGCACACACACACAGGCAACAACACTAACAAAGATAAAGTAGCCTTTCACCTGATGCTGTATTACTGTGGCGGTAACAGAATCCCTGGATGTTGCCACTAAGCCGGATGTGGTAAACCTTAAAAATACATCTGTCGGGTCTGACTGATGCATTGTGGGTCCGGTTCCTCATCCTGGGAAAACCTCGTCATATTACACAGACACCTGGGATGTCAAAGATTTATAAATTATCAATTTACACTCATGATTTGATCAATTAAAACATTAACCGACCGTGGAGGAAAACATAGAATAATAATGAATTGTTCATCGGGTGAGGTGCGGTTATTAATTAATCTTTAATGTCTGTTGAAGGTAAAATCAATCAAACAAAAGGTTATGATTACCTCGGCCAAAGTGTTTGTTTTTCCCCTCTTGTCAGTGTGTTAGATGGTTTGTGTATTTTTTAGTTGGTAGGATTACGCAAGAGCTACAGGATGGATTTCCTTGAGACTCTGTGGAGAGATGAGTCATGTGTAGGGTTGCAAAGGGGTGGAAAGTTTCCAACTTTGAATATTCCCGGAATTTTGCAACCCTAGTCATGTGTCAGGGAAAAGATCTTTTCATGTTAGTACGGATCTGGATCACAAAGCATCGAGATTGTTGGAATCCTGAACATTAAGCTCCGTATGTTACACATGGGTTTGACAGTGAGTCTTTTCATTTCCAGGTGCGCTCCTATTGGTCGGTTAGTGCAGCAGTCACAGAGTGAGATGATCATCAAACAAGATTTCAAACGACTCTGTCAGAAATCTGCTTGTGAGACCATGACCGGGGTCATCTTTCAACCCCTCTCATAATACACCGTGGGCAGCTGTGGCTCAGAGTATGATTAGTTTGATGCATGTAGGCTGGAGGTAGAGCGGATCGTCCACTGACCAGAAGGTCAATGGTTCAATCCCCAGCTCTTTCAGTCTGCACGTCAAACTGTCTGAGCAGTTGTTCTGTCAAAATGATGCGTATAGAAACGCTGTATGTGCAAAGGGAGGAAGGTGACATGCACTGAGAGTGAGTGGGTGCTTTGAAAAGCATACAAATATCTCAGGATGAAAAAGAGGTGTCATACATGAAGTCAGCAAAGAAGATGTCAACTACAAAACACAACAAGATTCAAGAGCATTTGGCAACAAGGACAAACCCCAAAAACCCTTCGGCTCTGTGTAACTGTAACAGTGTGAAGCTGAGGTCTGCAGAACTGGGAAATACTCCACTGCTCATTCTTCTACATGTTTAGAATTCACAGTATTCTTACCTCAGCTAAATATATTTCTTTATGAATTTAGATTGCCTGTATGCCCTCAACCCTTTGACCGTCTTTCAATGTGGACGCCGCAGTTCACCGAGCCGGCCACCTTGAACCGATGACCTCATCAGCGTACGACACAAAGAAACAGGAATGACAGAGCTTTCATTATTGCCCGGCCATTGTGCCGAAGGGGGAAATCAATTATAAAAACACGACTAACAGCAAAGATAACGGCAGTGTCCTCTATTGTGTTGGAACCAGCCAACTTTTTTCTCTCCTATTCCTCAAGGGTCTCTTGACCAGTCCGGCATCACCTTGCTGCAATTTGCTCCCCATCTCAAATCCCATTGCCTTTTGGAATTGGATTTACCTGACTCATTCACACGCTGAATGGACTCAAGCCGCCAGTGGGAAAAAAAAGAAAAAAGACGGATTCTGTGTGAAATTGCCTGAGGAGTCAGGAGGTTTTGGATTTGTCAGGTTCTTCGCTCTGTCTGCCATTAACCTTCCAACAGGAAGAATGTCCTCATTACAGGGACAGACTGGGGGCTTCAGTGTGTGTGTGTGTGTGTGCGGGGGGGGATTGGGGGGAGTAAGCGAAAGTGCAAGCTGGACACTGGAACAATGAACGAGACTGCAGACAAGTTGTAATATATATTCGTTTGCAATTACTGAATGGAAAATCCTGTTCCCACTCCCACACTACTTCTTTCTCACATTTAACATATCGTATTTAGACGACAGATTAAAATAAAGGCAAAGGAGCAACACAAGTACGTCTCTCGCAGCTTTAAAGTTTTCTTACAAAACTCGAGAAAATCCTACAAAACAATCAGCTGCCCTTTGAAGAGCTACATAAAGGGGGAAATAAAAAAAAGCCCTTATAGGCTTTGGCAAGCTCGGGGACCTTAGCTCCCGGATGAATCGCTTCTAAGTAAAGCACCGACATCTGCTCATATCCGGAAATGAGGCTAAATCGGCATGAACCCAAATCGGCTCAGACGCAGTAACAGTAAACTAGTTCTCTGTCACTGTAAACCTGGAACTTGGAAAGCAGCAGCAGGGGAGAGGAGCCACAGCGGAAACTCTGGATTCACATTCTCCGGTTAGAACAAAGGCAAAAAAACAAGCTTTGGCAGAGTGATATTCAACAAAGCACTGACTTGCATCGTTAAAGTGACATCAATGCTCCAGCTTGCTTTGCTCTCCGGTTCACTCTTCTCACCTAAATCAATGTGGGAATCATTTTAGTGCAGAATCACTTTTGTTTTATTGGACACTATCAGCAGTCGGGACAAAAGCGTACGTGCAGCAGCCGGCTCTCAGCCAGCCATGTTGGAATCTGCAGTACTGTACATTAACGTATAATACTGCATATATAACGATTTGCCCATATATCCACAGCCAAGGGAAGATTTACAGCAGCCGTCCTCTCAGAGTTAAGCATCATGGTTTTAAAATGTTCCTCCATCAGCCGTATAACTGTAAAATCACTTGGAGCTGCAACAACCTGATTGATTGGTCAAGAAACAGAGATGTATATATTTCAATAATCCTAAAATAACTTTTAATCCACGTTGCTTTAAAAGGTTTTGGTGTTCCAGCTTCTCAAATTTCAGGAGCAGCATTAGCTTCATTCCTTTAAGTTTTCTCTTTAATCTAACCATTTCTCCGGTTTCCAACAACTCTTGAGGTGAACATCTGGCTCTTCAGCAGCTAACCCTTCACTGTGTTTGCCAACCGGTCGCTAACTAACACGCGTGTCGCCGGCTGTGGGTTTATCAGAGAGTCTCAGCTGGGAAATTTGGCAGCGTGAAATAAAACCTGACGCCTCGTGCAGGAAACAGGGGAGACAGGTCAGGGTGCGTGAGCCAGGAAACTACAGCAATGAGCTGAGAGAGGCTGGAAATCAACAAGTGATACAATTCATGTGAACATTTGATTCAATCTAAGGATCAAACGATATTGATTATTGATAAACTTCTTTCTGTCCCTGGACACATTTAGGATAAAGCTCATATTGGAGGTTAGTGTCCTGGTTCCTTACAGCTGATAGTGATGGGAGCCGGATCTTATGGCTAAACTTCGAGGGCCTTTCAAGAAAACACAAGGAAATACACACAACACACAAATGGAGGAAACAATCATCAATCTGACAATACTTACAACACGACTAGAAACCCACAAAACAATCAAACACTGACAACACACCTAAGTAATCACAACCTGACCAAATTATTCAAAACAGAAATACTCTCAACACAACCAAATACACACAAAACAACTAAATACTCACCACATAATAAAATATTCACAACACATCTAAACACTCACCACTCAACTAGTAACCAATAACACAACCAAATACTGACAACACACCTAAGTAATCACAACCTGACCAAATTACTCACAACAGAAATACTCCAAACACAACCAAATACACACAAAACAACTAAATACTTACAACACAACCACAACCCCACAACCTAACCAAACACTGACAACACAACCAAATAATCACAACATTACCAAATTACTCGAAACACATCCAAAATACAACACAACTAGTCTCAACACAACCATTCTAGGGCTGTGTAGGATAAAGCTCATATTGGAGGTTAGTGTCCTGGTTCCTCACAGCTGATAGTGATGGGAGCCGGAACTTATGGCTAAACTTCGTGGGCCTTTCAAGAGCCGATAAAAAATAAAAATGTGGCTCATACTTTTCAGTTTGCTGTGTTAATGTGTGAAATGATCACGATAGGGTAAGAATTGGAGGAAAATCAGTCAATCCCACCAATATCTTGATGCAAGGACTTGGTGAAACAGCACTAATTGAGTTGTATTGCTAGACCTAATGTCAACTGTCTGCATGGGAATTACACAAGGTGATGCCATCTCAATGTAATAGATGAGGCGGTGGTGGGTGGGGGGGGGGGTCTGGTGTTGTCACTGTTCAGATGAAAGGCAGCAGCGTGGCTTCAGGGCAGCGAAATCTGGGCCCAATTATAAAAGGAACAGCTCAAGTGGCCCACGACACGCTGCTACCAAAGAGACGTTCAAATAGAATCAGATCATTCATTAGCAGCCGAGCCGTGACCCGGGGATAACGGCTCCGAACGATATAATAACTCTTTTATACCAAAATCAGCAGGTAGACGTGGGCCTTTAAACACAGGTTAACTTCTGGTTCTTCGTTAGTGGGCGTGCTTGGGTTTTGTGACCAGTGGAAAAGAGGCTTTTTTTTGTATTCAGTGGAATCGAATCGAAGTCGGAGCTGCTGACGGATTCAATCTCTTTAAATCGTTTCTCATCAACCGCATCTAAATCAAATCTTAGAACCCTGTTAGCTCCCTTTGAACAGACACTTCACTTTCATGCAGGTTTTTCCTCTTTGGTCTCTTTTGGATCTGGACCTGCTGCAGAGATCTCCTGGCAGATCCCATCCCTTGTTTTATATCTAGGTTGCATGTGATTATTGTGCCTTGGTTTCTCTCCCACACTGTGAGAATATATGTCATTATAATGTTCTGCGGTTCCTGGTGGAAACAGCCCATCTCACTGGTTTGCACGAGACAGGAACAATGAGCCAGTCCATTCTGGAAACATTAGATTTGGTGGTTGTTTAAAACCCACATCGCATTGGCTTCCTCCTCCTCCTCCTCCTCCTCCTCCTCCTCCTCCTCCTCCTCCTCCTCCTCCTCCTCCTCCTCCTCCTCTCTCCCTCACAAGTTTGGTCTCTCTGCACCACATTCATCAACTTGTCGACACGTTTCTTTGAGATTGGTCATAGTTGCTCCCGTGACGTCTGTTTGTTTGTTTCTCGCTCACACTGGCAGATTATCCGCCTGTTTGCCAGTAACGTATGCACCCTGGTTTTTGAATAAAGGATGATTCTTTCTGGCAGACTCCCGGCGTTACGTCATCCACAGGGAAAGGTAATTGCCGGCTAAAAACAGATAATGCTATAATCATCGGAGGAGAGGTGGCTTGCTGTTATCCCACCGGCAAAGTCCTGTCAGATTAATCAGTATGGGAGGCGGGCGGCCCTAAAAACAATAGCTGTTTACCATTAGCATTTGAGTTAGATTTGGATTGAAGCCCATCATCAAAATGTGAGGCTAATGCAGGATGACAGGATGTGACAGAATAAACAAAGAAGTTCAATACCACTTTACGGAGCGGAAACCCATCCACAGTCGTTTGTAAAAGCCTCAGTCATTGTAATCTTTTAAAAGAAAATCTAAAACAACAGCGAGGAGGTTTCGTTCCTCACAAAATTGAATTCTGCTGCTGATCAATCCGGCTCCAGCTGAAGAAATCAATGTGATTTCCAGTGGATTTTTATTATGTTTTGGATCCAAAGTGAGGGAATATGTTGTTTTTTCTTCGGCGGCCTTGAGTTCAATCTTCGCCGCTTCCAAAAAAAGAATCGCTGGAGTAGAAAAGATGCCGTTGTGTTTGCATCGCCGGGTCAGAGCAGAAACTTTTCACTCAGGTTTGATTAAACTGCAGATCAGCTTTTCACTTCACAGCCTGCGTGTTGTTTGTCATTCAACAAATGACAAAAGGAGACGGAAGATGAATCAGAAAGGTGACATCCACCACGACCCAACCTTTTCATTTGGTTCTACACAATCGCTAATATCACCGGCGGAAAATATCACAATACCACAATGTTTACTGTTATTTTACTGTATGAAAACCTGACAAAAGTTGTTTTGCCAAAGCTCTTCAAATACAGGTTTATTTTCCCAATGGCAATCACACAGAAGTCAGTGATTGCTGCAATTAAAGTCGTCCCCGGCTTCAGCTCGGTGAGAATACGACCAGAACATGTTGTTCATATGTTGCTGCTCAGTATTATCAGCTCAAACACACACACACACACACACACAAGCACACACACACACACACACACACACACACACACACACACAGACAAACACACACACACACACACGCAGAGCCACAGGCCTCTGCACAAAACAAACCAGATGTAGGTCTAATGAGAGTAAATGACTGCTGAAATGGGTTTAGCGCAATCTGGAATCAGATAAATGGACCTAATCTCGTTCTGGTCGGGACCCTGGCCGGGAAATGGCTCCTGACACCTGAGACCCTGCTGCACGTCAAGGCTCGATCGAGGCCGGCGACAGGAGCCCATACATCTCCATTTTAGATGACAAGACACAAATCTGAATCCTCCAGCATGCAGGGGAAATCCCGAGAGGGTCAGTTTTGGTTTAGTGAGAGATTAAAAGGAGGAGGAAAAAGAGGAGGTGCACTAGATAAAGGTGACAAGAGGAATGGCCCTGGTTTAGGGGTCATTACGGAGGGGGGGTAATGCTGAATAACAGCCAGTCTTATGTGTGACAGAGCTGCTTCTTTATTTGTCCTGGCAAAGTTTAAACAACCTGTGGTTTAATTTCTCCAAACCTCAATCAGTGAGGGAAGCATCCATTAAATGAAGCTCTAGAGAGACACATTCAATTACAGCCATTTAATCCAGGTTCTCTGTGTGACTGTAAATCATTCTGTTAGGTTTCACCCACACATAACATAGTATGTTTATTTTTGACACTATTCTCTGGTAAATGAAAACAGAAATTGCCTCTCAGGTTGTCTGTGAAGCCGATAGTTAGGTGTATTTGTTAGCTGGCCCCTAGTGGCCATAGTAGTTATGACATGAATCAGGTGCCGTACAGTGTAAAAGCCTGAATATCTTTTCAAAATCATTTTCTTTATGTCAGCCACTGGGACCTGATTCAGAAGATTCCTCTACGGGTCGTATCACAGGGTTGAACAGTTTGATTAGCTTTGTTGTCATTGTTCTATAATAACATTAATTAATGACCATGTAAGAGATGAAGCTGACTGATGAAATGTAATAATCTTTTACCGATGAAGTCATTCTAGTTTTATTGGCTCACACCTTCACTGACTACAATCGTTCAATGCGTTGCTGCTATTTTACTATTTTCTGACATTTTATAGACTAAATGATTAATCCATCAATGAATAATTAATCTCAACTCGGGAAAAAAATCATTTTTACGATAGTTAGGTGTATTTGTTAGCTGGCCCCTAGTGGCCATAGTAGTTATGACATGAGCCAGGTGCTGTACAGTGTAAAAGCCTGCATATCTTTTCAAAATCATTTTCTTTATGTCAGCCACTGGGACGATGATTCAGAAGATTCCTCTACGGGTCGTATCACAGGGTTGAACAGTTTGATTAGCTCTGTTGTCATTGTTCTAAGTCATTCTAGTTTTATTGGCTCACACCTTCACTGACTAATCGTTCAATGCGTTGCTGCTATTTTACTATTTTCTGACATTTTATAGACTAAATGATGAATCCATCAATGAATAATTAATCACAAC